>NC_072737.1:157464756-157575830 GCF_026930045.1 Uloborus diversus | reverse complement strand
GGCCGTCAAAAGCAGGACAGCATTTCATTGGTTCCCGCCAAGCAGCGCGCTCTTTTCTCTGGTGGGTGATTTCAGCCACGTGATTGATGTGCGGCGACTGTATGTGAATGCTACCCTGTTTTCCTCGGCATTCCGTCACGTCAAAAAACGGGATGGACGGGTCGGATGGTCGATAAGTGAACTGCCCTTTAGAGGAGCAGAAGGTTTTGGATTGGAGATCTCTCCCCCGAAAAGTTTTCTGAATTGAAGCCTTAAAAATGAAATTTTTGAGAATCTTCGGTAATATTTGGAGGACAACAGTTTTGGGACACTTCAGGGTTTTTTTTAAATTAAAGTTAAATTTATTCGACCTTGAATGATGATGAATGATTAATTGAGAGGGCGTTTCTCGGAGGCAACGGTGGGAGTACTCTCATGGTCTTTCGAAATTGCAGTCCTAAATACTCAGGTGTCGACCATCTTTAATGACGTTAAGGTAAGGGATGGGGTTTGAGACTGTTTTCCATGGATTTTTCAAAACCTAAGTTTTGAAAACTCACTTCCAGGCCAGCTTTGGGAATGCAAAAAGAAGGGTTTGGAGTTCCCCACTCCTCCTTTCAGTTTGGCTACGTCCCTCCATCTTCATTGTAAATTTTAATTATTGAAGTAATATTTTATTATAATTTTCCTTTGCCAAACACGATTATTTGCTTGAATTTTCCATAATAAAATTTTCAATTTCCCGCCTAATATTTTTGTTTTATTGCAATACAAGCGTTTGCTCCCTTAGAAAAAGGAATTATAACATTTTGAACGGATGTGGTAATTTTCTGCGATACTTTAGGTCTCTACACCACTTCATTTTATTTTAAATATGCCACCTGCATCTCTTGATCAAGCTTTGATTTACTTACGATTTTTACATTCAAACATTTAGAACTTTTGGTGTGAACATTCATTACATAATACTTTGAATCTCTCTTTGTATTTAACTGGTTTTTTTCCCTCTATCTCTCAATTTCAAATTTATTTCAACCCATACATTTTTTTCCACTTAGCAATAATTTTCAGGACAACATTTTTCATCAAAAAAAAAAAAAAAAAAAAAAAAAAAAAAAAAAAAAAAAAAAACAATAATAGATAACTAAAATAAATTAAAAAAAGAAAAAACATATGGGAATGTTTCGGCAACCCCTATCCTACGGGCTGTCCTATTTATTTATGTATTTTTATTATTTTTTTTTAACTGCAGAACCATGAAGCATGGTTTTGTATAACCAGGGCCGCCGAGAGACAAGGCGTGCAACATGTTAGTTTGGTCGCCTGTCCTCCCTCCCATTATTCAAATTTTTCTCTATGCACAATACTTTAATTTGAGCCCATAGTTTTCGACTAGGCAGACATACGCATTCTGCGGCCTAGTGTACTGTACTGAATACTTTTTTTTGTGTTAATAAAAATGTTTGAAGTATACATTTCCGCGGCCCTTACTTACTCTTGATAAAAGAGAATCATGGATGTTCCTAAATTGTATTTTGAGATTACATTTTCTGTTCAAATTTGACAGAAGAAATACTTTTTGTCACTCTTATTTCACTTGTTCATTTAAATTACTATTTTGTTTTATTTTTTTAAAACAACGAAGAGTTTTCCTTTTTCTTCGTTAGTTGCATCGCAAAAATGAAATTGGCGGCCACACTTCTGAAAAACGGGGAGGGTAGGGGGCTTGCTACGGCGATGGCCCTGAAGAGTACGTGGAAAAAGTATTATTGATGCATCTATTTCTTGTTCAATGAGTTTAAATATTTTTTCTTTCCAAAATTCAAAAATTTCATGTTCTAAAGAGAAAAAAAACCTTCCGGAAAAAAATCCCCCCCAAAAATTTTGCTGGCGCAACTTGCGCCATAATCCCCCCTGTCGCGGACCCGAAGATTTTCATCCCTGCCAAACGAAGTTCAAGACGGAGTTCTTAGGATATCACTTCAAAAAAAAAAAAAAAAAAAAAACTCGAGAGAACCTCCAAACCCCTTCGTTCCTCTATAAGTCAATAACAAAGAAGTTTGAAATAACGTTTTAAAAGACGTTTAAAAACCTTTTAAACTTTGCAAAAGTTCTGAGAGATAACCTCAAACCCCTTGCTCTAAGTTTGATGAAGGTGGCTTGGAAGAGCCTTCCTTACCCTTACATTACCAAAGACAGTCCAAACTTCTTAGTTATTATTATTACTAGAAAATTGCTTGTCAAAATATGACGTCTGAAAATTGCTTCTACATTTTAACGAAGCAATTGCCTGTTTGGTGACATTTTGATAGTTGAAATTTTAACCCTAATTCAAGTGGATTGACCCTAAACTCCAATAGATAGCATTCATTGTTGACCACTTTTTCGTTTTTTCATCCCCATAAAAATGACACCATCTTACCAGTAAAAAATAAGTGACCGGATCCAGCTCAGCCTTGTCAAAATAATGCATTTCCCTGCACGTCAAGCATTGCCAAAATGTGTTATCAAACTATCATGCTGTGGCACGAGTTTGCATTGTTGATGACGTCAGGAGCGTTACTTGATCATCCATCATTGGCTATTAGGTATATGAGGGTTATAAAAATTAGACTTTATTTAAAAACAACATTACGGGGACAGCCCTGAAAACTCCTCTCCGTTCCCCAAACGTTGACAAACTCTACTAAAATGGCGTTTTTATGACCACAATTCTAAAACAATAATGCGAGAGAACTTCAGAAGCCCCCCCCCCGCCACTCAAGTTGGCCTAAATAATCTTCAACTTCCTAAAAAAATTGCCCCCCGCACTTATAAGCCTCACTCGTTGCCTCTGGTTTTTTATATATAAATTTAACTTTAGTTTTATTACTTAACAAGTCCAAAAAAAAAAGCAATTTTTGAAGCAATAATTTTCTCACATTTTCGCAGGATGGGCCCGCAGAACCCCTTTTCAGTACCAAGCCAACCACCCCAGAAGGGGCCAGTCCTAGCCTGAACACACATTTCAATGAAATTATTACCAAGACCAAGTATTTGTGACAGCTCAAAATACTGTCGAGGAAATAATGTAAGTCTAATACATGTCTAAGTGTTTCTCCAGAGAAAGTTATTGTGTACAAAATTCATCAAAATTTTCAGAAAAAAGTTGTTAGATTTATTACCACTCATCTGCTCTCAAAACTAGCTCTAGCAAAATTTTATACCTTTTTCCTCCCTCTTTTTTTGCTGCCGCTGAAAGTCCTACGGCTTTTCGCTGTCGTTTTTTCATTTTTTTTTTTGCCCTCCACTCTTCAGTTTCAATCGCCACCTCTGTGGAGGAGGACATAGAGATCTACTTCTAAGTATTCCAAATTGGATCCAGGCTATCTTTCTGAATAATTCCAGTTTTAAAATGTAATTTCAGGCTACATGTTAAGACCTCAGGTTAAAAAAAGGGTGCTCTCTCATCTGGACACTTTTCGAAATTGAAAGTATAAAATACATTTTTAGACAATGTCTGGAGACCCGAAAAGGGGAAGGGCATTAAACTTTTGTCCCCTTTTGTACCCAGTTGATCCAGAGTCGCATCTAGCCTCCTTTTGTCAAGTCTTTATATCAAGTGTCAATAAAAGACAGCACTAGGGTGAATTTGCCGATGTGGACAAGGGCTGTCTTGCTCCCCCTGGATCCAGCACTGAATCTCTCATGAATCCCTGCAGCCATCTCTCCTGATATTACACATTTTTTGCAGGTCATAGGAACAGTATTATTAAAAGTCCTTAAGGTAGCTCAATCTTCCAAAAAAAAGAAAAAAAAAAAACGCCAGGGGTTAGGGGCTACACACCCTACCCCCACACACTACTTTTGCTTTACCAACTGCCTATTACCTTTTACTTAAAGCAAAATAAGAATGCACTTAGATTGGTTTTTCAACAGTCAAATGAACTTTCATTTATAACCAAATCAATTATACTACTTTCAAAAGATGTTCTTTTATTTCTCTGACACCATATCTTCACTCATTACGTCAGATGCTTAGGCAGTGGCACAAGGTAAAACAATAATTAGTAATAAATTTAACTAGCCGCCAGGGCAGTTTTATTAGTCGCCTGCGGCAGACAGGTGCATACCACATTTGGTGGTATAGTTCGGGGGCTTTGCTCTTTCTTGCCACCTATGGCCGTACATTAATTAGAAACCAGTTCCTTAATTTTTAACCTGACGCATCTCTGGAACCATTCCATTCCAATTCCCACTTTACTATTAACTCAAATTAGTTAATGAACAGTACATTAATCTTCAGAGCTGCACACTTTTAGGACCATTTCATCGTATAGGGTTCATACACTTGTGGTGAAAAAAAATTCCCTGCCTTTTCCAGGTTCTTTTTTAGAAAATTCCAGGTTACTCGCTTCATTCAAAATTAAGTTTAAATAACAATATTTTCAAAGTAATTAAAATTGTTTGAAGTAGCAATACGTAATTTGCCCCTTAGATTTAAAAAAAAATCTTAAATTTTGAGGGAAAAAAAGGAAAAAAAAAATTCAAGTTTTTTTTAAAAAAACATTTTGTACAAAATTGTTTTCAATCGTTTACTACTTGTTGAAAACAAAGTACATTCAACGTATTTCAGCGTTTTTCCATTGCAATGCGTCATCCGAAATATTAGAGTATTGCTCTAACCGTTGCTTTACAATACTTCTTTTTATTTTCTTATTAGTATGTAACACAAAACATATAGAGCAAAATACGAAGCCATTTTTCAATATAAGATTAACTTGTATTGATCGGCATACCATATAATGCATAATAACAAAAATCAACACCCGCCGATCATAAGCTAATGACAAAAATAATCAGCTTTTTTCTCTTTAGCATATTAAAGGCTGCTTATACATTAAAATTTTTTTTTCTAGAAAATAATTAATTTTTAAAAATTCATAATTTATGGCACATTTTATGTTACTTTTAATAATTTACATTGAGATAAGCATCCAATTCTGTTTTTTGAAATTTACATCTATTTCCATCTTGCAAATGACCAACTATGGCGACTAAGTACAAAATTTAAGATAATAAGTAGATCTTCGAAATTGTAGCATAAAAGTAGTCATAAATAATTAATAATCCAAGACAAAACAGTCAGTCTTTAGCACATAAGTGTCTATATCAATTAGAACAAAAAAAAATGTTCTAAAGAAAATTTTGCATTTTTCCAAAAAATAATTGTGAACTATCCACACAGAAAAAGGCACAATCTGAGTTATTTTCAATAGTTAGTTAGTTTTCAATAATACAATGCCGTTTTCGGAAACCTAGGCACTTAAAAAGTCTTGTGTACTTCTATCTTGAGAATGAACAAATATGGCGTCTACGCCAAATGTTAAGAAATAATTTTTTGAATTTGTAGCATGAAAACAATTTAAAAATAATAAATCTTCATGAAACTACAGTTCAGTTGAAAAGTTATTTAGCACATTTGCGTAAAAGGCAATGAGTATAAGATTAATTTTTAAGAACAAAATTTTTCATTTCTCAAGAAAATCACACATTTAAAAATAATAATAAAAAAAACTAATTTAAATTTTGGCAACTTGAATTCAAATTATGTTTTTCGCAATCACGAGTTTGTGTATGTAGGTGTGTGTGTTTGTGTGTGTGTGCAGGCATGTGTATGTAGGTATGTGTGTGTGTGTATGTATGGGTGTGTGCGTAGGATATGGACACAATCTGGAGACAGTTTTCGTAGAGGAGCAGCATTGGGAGGGGCAGGCCAGTCGAAGGTGGTGCTACAGCGGGAGGGAAATAAAATCATATGACATCAAAACCAAGTAAGAACAATAAGCAATCGTGATTGCTCAAAAAAAAAAAAAAAAAAAATTGCAGCACATTCAGTGTTACTTTCAGTAATTAGCAGTTGAAGAAAACATCCAATTCTGCTTTGTTTTTGGAAACTTAGGCATTTAAGCATCCTGTCTACTTTCATCTTGTGAAAGACCAAAAATGGCGGCTACGTTTCACACGTTGCTGAAAAGACTTTACGATCAAAAAATGTTTTTTTCCAATTGACCCTCTTATCCTCAGGCTTGTGCTTCAGAAGCAGTAAATTGTTTTCTCCCATGTTGAGTTTGTGTACAATTCCTGTTCACTATAGGAATTATTTCTCGGGAACTATTGAGGACCAAAAATGGCGACAGCGGAAATTTGTTTTCTGGGTAGGCATTTTTTTTATTGCTAGCGTCAATTTGCCTCAAAAGTTTAAATTTTTTACACGAAACATGGATAAAAACGAAGATTAGACCTCATGGTACTAAAATTGGAAAAAATTGGAAAATTAAAATTCTGAGCCAAAATTTTAAAATTCCCTGACTTTTTCAACCATCTCATTTTCCCCAACAATTCAAGGTTTTCCCGAAATGTACGAACCCTATTGCCAGTTCGCCCCGCCTCTTAACCATAGACAAGAGAAACCCAGTTTCCATGCCTATGCTCTCAACTAAAAGTTTGAACTATTTAAAGATCGGAACACTTCCGCTAAAGCATAAAAAAAGAGAAATTATAAGCACAGGGAAAAGTGGCATTTATTTTGCAGAGTCAAAAGGTGGCTTAGGAAAAAATGGAGAAACGGGCAGGCTGCAAAAAGGCACTTCTGCTTTGAGGGGAAAATGAAAGGGAAAAGCGAAATTGTCTACAGAAGGTATTTCAAAGTGATTCCGAAAGAAAAACCTATGGGAGAATAGTTATGCTTTTAATTACAGGGTGGCGACAGGAACTGTGAAAAAAAGTTCCCTGACTTTTCCCTGATTAAGTTCACCAAATTTCCCTGATTTACGTTGCCAATGATAATGGTTTTCTTTCTTTACTCTACTTGAAATCCATTGTATGTTTGCATAAAATGCAGTATTTTAAACGTTTTAAGTTGTGTAAAGTTGTTGAACTAAAGATATATTTTTAAAAAATGCTACTTTTTTAATAAAATGGTTAAAAACACATATCAAGTCAATTTTTTTGGGAAAAAACCCTACAAAACAGTATATTAATTTTTTCTACATAGAAAGATTATAGAAAATTAAAAAAAAAAAATACTTTACTTCCAGAAATCACTTAGCATAAGAATTTTAAAAAACTATTAAAATTACTCTTAAAAACATATGTGTATTTCTGATAGAACTAAAAAGTAATTGAAATTATTTTGAACTAAGTTTTCAAACAGTATAATAATTGTTGCAAGAATAACAAGTAATAGTGAAAGAATAGAAGTAATGTAGTTATTCTTATATAACTAATTGACATATTTATGCAAAACAGATGAAACCATTTGACATCCATTCATAGGGAGCTTTTCTCTAATCAAGAACATAGGTTTTAATGAATGAATACAGCATTTTAACAATAAAAAAGTAAAGATATTTACTTAAGTACACAAGTTAACTCTATTTCAAATGATTTCAGTACGTAACAAAAAAAATCTTAGATTGCTTTTGTAACAAACAACTTTGAAATGCAAGAAAAAAAGAAGAAAAAAGCAATTAGTTAATTTCAAAATATATAAAAGAAGAATACAACTTGGTTATAAAATTAAAGAATCACTTCAGTCTGAAGAAAAGAAAACCTTTATAATCTGCGGCGACAACAAATAGTATAATGGCAAAAAACAAAGTTTTTTTAATTGAAAGTTCAATTTTAGCAATTAAATTAAAAACACGAAGAAGTAATAACTTTTAAGCTTTTATAGTATTAATTCAAAAACCAAAGATTTCTTCTTGAAATCGTGATTACAGTACTTAATTACTTCGAGAGAATGGAATAAAGGCAAAGGAGCTAAGGCATTAATGAAGGTTTCCTTTTTGCCTGTATGGTTGTTTATTTTACGTAGCATTGAAAGCGTAAAAGGAAATTTCAAGCTAGGTAAAATAAACAACCTAACAGACACAGAAGCAATCTTAGGAAGTCATCCTGTGGTTAATAAGTAAGATTCAGTACTTTGACGTTGAGGAAAAAAGATGCACAAATATGCGGCAGTGTATAATCACACCTCATTAATTTTACTTTTTGTTTGAACAGATAATTGGCGGAAAATGCATAGGGAATTAGAGTACTAAATTTTGTAAGCAAAAAAAAAATTTTTTTTCTTCATAAAATAAATTTTCCCTGATTTTTTGTTATTTTTTTCAAAATTCCCTGATATTTCCCTGACTTTTCCCTGATTCATAAAGTTCCCTGACTTTTCCCTGATCTGTCGCCACCCTGAATTAATATCTCCGCTAATTTAAGTCGCACAATTATAACACCCAGCTAAACATGTAGCCAGAAAAATTATGAATCTATCGATACCTGGTTTGATGCTCAGTTTTCTGTTGTTCATCAGGAGTAGAGAAGATATAGATAGATAGATAGTCACATACAATCGAGTTTTATTAATTTTGGATACACTTGATTGCAACATCATGTTTGTATGAAGTTAAAATATTTTTTCACACAAAGAATTAAATTTATCTAATTTCAAAAAAAAGTTACTTTGAAACAAAATATCTAAATGCATTTCTATTATGCCTACATCTAATCCTTGAAAGTTATTTTTATTTTTCAATAGCACATGTAAATTCTCAGAATGAAGTGAAACGCAACTCAAAAAACTAAAACATCTAAAGGAAGACCCATCTAGACTGTTAGCAATAAAATGCTCATCTTGCAAAAGAAACCAGGCAGAATGAAAATATTTTTGTATTTATAAGTAATAAAAAAAGGTCAGTTTTTATTTTCAGAAACGAACATTACATAAATTAAAAAGTAGTTAGCATTGCACCAAGATTATTGACAAATCTATCATCGTTTGACAGCGATTCACAATTCAATTTCATATTTGTAAAATTGGTTCAAGCAATATTGGTTTTGTTGATTTAAACAAGTAGTTAGTGAAAAATAGGGAGGAATAAAAAAAATATTATAATGCTATATATGCTCTTTATAAATGTACTTTATAATGCAGAATATTGCTTTATTTCAATCAAAGGAATATGCCAAACAAAATTCAAACAAGCACATTCAACCAAGGGAATTTTTTTTTAATGTTAACTTTGAAACAACAGTTTTTTTTTTGGTTGAAATATTATATATATATATATATATATATATATATATATATATATATATATATATATATATATATATATATATATATATATATATATATATATATATATATTCAATGATTTCCTGTGTCTTTACAACATAATGGTGATTATATATGAGACAGTGAGAAGCAAAGGGATGTAAGTGGCAAAATTAAAAATTCGGAAATAACCAGTACAAATGGTAGATGAACCCCTCCTCTGTCTTGGGGCAAGAGATGGTACTTGTAGCCCTGGTAGGTGCTACAGTACAGCATGATTAAGAAAAAGAAAATGAATGGAAGCCTACCTAGGAAGTTATCTTTATACACGTTTTACTAAAAACTTGAAAATGTCCACTTACATCCCTTTGATTCTCACTGCCTCATATGAAGTCTCAAGCCTTGAAATTAACAGAAATCTGTACAGTCTATAACAGTGCAAAAGGATACAAAACTCCAAAAAGCTTAAAATATATTAATGCATAATTCATGTCTTTAATAATTTAGACTTCACAGGTAAGTTTTAAGATTAAATTAGGAAGCTGAAAGATAATTTTTATCGCAACCAAAAGGAATTTAAAATTATTGAGCAGCAATTTTAATTATTATCATTATTTTGAGACACCCTAATTAGCTCTATACATAGTAACAACAATTTCAAAACTTGAATTTATTATTTACTTTTCCAAAATTGACCGTGGAAAAAAGGTGTAATGTAAATGAAAACAAAGAGAAAATGCTAAATTGAGTTACATAATGTTTAATTTTGTTCAAGGGGATGTACTGTTATTTCACAATGCATATTGATGAAGAAAATTGTCATAGTTTGCATGTTTTAATATGCAGTTATTTTATGCAACTACATTATTTCCTAGCAAATAAGATGCTTCTTTTCAAAATGAAAAATGTGCCCTTAAACCAGTTTGCATCTTATTGGCCAAGAGTACATTTGTCAGACAAACTGACATGCTAAGAAAAAATGCTAGTAAGTACTTTCTTTCCGCACATCAGGTCCAAAAAATTGTTAGACAGCATTTGATCCATTTTTGAGAAAGGAAACAGGTGATGTAATTGTTGCAAGGACAAAGGGCATTCTTTTTATTACTAATGAGTAGAATTTGAATTGAAATCATCTTGTTATACACATACTGCATTAAATATTAACAAAATCATTCAAAATTTAATATTTTCCAAAACCACCTTGCAATTAAAATGACTAACTTTAATTTTTTAATAAATATGAATTTAAATGTTGAAATAAATAACAATAAAAAATTTGTCTTTATTTTTAAGCAGAAGTGCAAATAATAACTGCTGCAATAATTTTTGATAATTGATACATAAATATGTAGAAGCAAGGGGATCCCACCAGGGCAATAATCATGGAGCAGACTGAGCCATTGAAATTTTAAGGGGGTTTTAGTTGTCAGCAGTAATTTTCTCCTTTTTTGTTTTTCTGAACTTAGCAAAACTATTTATCATAATTTACTAACACTCAAAAAAACTAGTTTTGCTCAAAACAACTTCAATTTCCTGGATATTAACATACAAATTGACTCAAATTGCTACACTACAATCTATGATAAAAGGCGTGAATTTAATGTTAAAGTTAACAGTCTACAAGATTTTTCATCCTGCTCAAGTAAAAAGGTTTTTATTGGCATCATTGTTTCACAAGTCATCAGAATAAAAAGAATTTTCAACACTATTTCCGCTTTTAATGAAGAAATTTATGTACTCAAAAAATAAACTTTTTAATAATAACTTCAATAAAAATCCGGTTAAAAACATTTGCTCAAGTACAGCCTTCGATGAACATTTCGCTTGTCTTGAAGCTGTTTAACTGTGTAAATGTATGATACAACCGTGACAAACCATATGATTGGATCGTAGATGTGGATGTTTCTTTTGCACGTGGGAAACGGGCGAATTGCTTGATTTTTGGAATGATCACTTCGGATACGGACTTGTTTCATTAAATTTGACTTTTACGTTGATAACTGGATTGAACATCATTCTGCTGAATAATGGATTGGTTTTATCCTCATCGGATCTTAAGGCAAGATAGCTTAAGTTATTGGCAGGTACTGTACCGTGGAAGGATCAGAACTCGTTTTTCCTAATCAGTCGAGGCGAACCCCCCTGCTTTTAATATTAGGTTTAAGTTCCTGATTATTTGTTTATAGTTTAACATGTGGTGCGTTTAGCTCAATGTTACTCTGTATTGCATACACTGGAGCTTAAACACTCTCTTTTAGTTTGTAGTTAAAAAAAGTTTTGGTCTTTTGACCATACTTATTGAATTTTCCACAACTATGAGCTCTGGATTCAACCTTTTGTCTTTTCCTACCAAAGAAAGTGGATTAGTTTTTGTTCAAAAAATTAGGATGCAAATGGATTGAAGCATTGAGTTTCAGACACGAATTGACATTAAAAAAATATTTAAAAAATCAGGCTTTTGTAAAATAATTTGTATGGTCAGTGACATTAAAATGAAAAATGTTTAAACTTGCATAAAGAAATTAACCAATGCAGTTTAATTACTTCATAAGAGATAATCAAAACACAAGAAAACTTTTACAATGCTATAAAAATATTTTACTTTGAAATCAAATGAAAAATTAAAGTAAAGAAAGTACTTGTCAGGTTTAATATTTTTATCTCCAAAAAATATTACCATCAATAAATCAAAAAGTAAAAAAATCTTAAAATTAAAAATAGAATGAGTCCACTAAAGATAGCATGTGCTAAAACAACTTCTAAATATTAAAAATACTTGAAATTTTTACAGGATGCAAAAAGATTCAAATATCAAATATGGCAAGAAATTTTCGGCTCTGCACATGTCAATAATGAAAAGTTTCCAAAAAATAGGTTTTTACATAGGTAAAACAAATTATGAAAGTTGAATTAAAATAGCAGACTTCAGTAAAAGTTCAGAAAAATTACTCCAATTAGAATAATAAATCAATGTCTTTCAGAAAGTGAAGCTTTAAATGTTAGTAAGAAGAGTAACTTCAGCGAAACTTCATTAAATTAAAGATTTAATTTCAATACATTAATAGTTCATTTCTGCCTTTTGAAGCATATTAAAAGGGTTGGCAAAATCGAAAATTGGTACAGGAACAGTGCAATATAAATGAAAATGGCCTTGCTGTAACACAGCACAAAAAATGCATTTTCAATCAGTGAGGTGCAGCAGTTTATCCCTTAGCAATATTCCCTTGAGGCCATTTCTACGCTTAAGGGTGCTCTTCACTGAGAGTCTGAAAGATTCGGATCTAATGTTAACCTACGGGGAAAGTTGGAGCTTGTTTTACAAATTCCTGTGGAGTTTTCGGATCCGTTTTTTTTTTCTGAGTATTTTTCAAGACCATGTCTGTTTCTTTTAGTTTTTACTTTTTTGATGTGTCCATTCTCCGATTTTTTAAAATTCGAGAAAAATTAATTTCTTCGAAAACGAGGTACTGTTGGACATTTCGCTCTGTAAAACATCTGCAACTCGTGCTATCGAAATTTTAAGAACGCCCTGACACGCAAAATATTTCCAGCTCTCTTTTGAGATCTTGTTTGAAATAATGCGACCATTTTTTAAACAAATATCATGTTCTAACTATTGAAAAAAATTTCAAAATACGTTCACTTCTTGCATTCGCCCCGCCTTATATTAGTAACCTCCCCTTTTTGAGGGGTAAGTACTAATGGGGTGTAAGATTTATTACCCTCTCATTAGTTCCCCTCAATGACCTCCGCTGGACGTCCTTTCTTCTTTCCTCTTTTCCTTAGGCTTTCGTGAAGAATCAAGTGCTTTTGAAAGTGAATCCATGTAGATGCGTGCTATTAACTGTTAAATTCGCAACATCTGCTTTTTTTTCAAATATGTGGTTTGAAAAGAAATAGATTTGAAAGGAATATTTCTGAGTCAAATTGTTTATTTACAATATAATGAACATTGTTACAATGCTGTCGAATGCGAAAAGTTGACATTTTTCCCTTCCAGTAGAAAAATATTTTTATATATAGATTAAATCGTATTCTAGATACTGGGTATTTTGCATCGTTTTACATGTGTTTTATGTTACTACAAATGGTACACACATAAAGTGCTTTCCACAGCTCAACAAACATTTTTGAAAATTATTTGTGTCTTTATGAGCCAGACTCGTCAAATTTCTTTAGAAGGTTTGGGAGGCGGAAAATTCAATTGCGGAAAACATTCCGT
The DNA here is from genome assembly GCF_026930045.1 of Uloborus diversus. Lineage (NCBI taxonomy): Eukaryota > Metazoa > Arthropoda > Arachnida > Araneae > Uloboridae > Uloborus > Uloborus diversus. The sequence goes on along the minus strand of NC_072737.1, from coordinate 157,562,535 downwards.
ACACCAACATACTCATTAAATACATAGAAAATCATGAAAAATATATTAGCAATTTAATATGATTCAGTTAATGTAAAAAACACACCGTGGTAGAATTACTAAGCATTGTATGTATTAGTTTTAATGATGTTTTCAGCCTTATGTTGCCGACAAAGCTAACTAAGATGTGAACAATATAGAATGGGGGTTACAAGTTTTCACTGTTTTCTATTTTCATTCTCAGAAGCTAGATCAGCATTTTAATACAATGTAGAAAAAATTAATTACAGGCATAAAGGTTTTTCAGGTCACATAAGCACCCCCCCCCCCTCCCTTAAAAAAAACATCATTAAAGATCGTCTTAAATTTCGCTTTTATGGCTTTAATTTCAAAAAATTTCGGGAAGGGAGTTTGTGAAAAGTCCTTCTTTGACCATAAAAAAAAAGTCGTCTAAGATTGCATTTTTGGATTTCAAAAACCTGCATGTCCCCAACGTTATTAAAGATGGCCTACAATCATGTTTATAACACTTTGAAAATTTTGCCTCCCCCCCCCTCCGAACATCACACTAAGACTGCGTTTTTAGACTATTTCGAAAAATTCCGGGGAAAGCTTCCGAACTTCCCGTTTCCTAACAGAATTGAAGAACCTGAAATTGTGTTTTTGGCGTTTCAAGTTCAAAAATTTGCTGGTGGAAGATCACAGGACCTCTTACTTACTTCCAAATACTACCAGAGATCGTCTAAAAGTGCATTTTGAAAATTTTTATTTTCGAGAAAATTAAAAGGCATAGCCCCCAAACAGAGTGCTTGGGAAAATAGGGAGTATTTCTGAGTAAATAGTATGCTTACGATAAAGATCTTGTTAATTAAATATAGAAATGGTTCCCTCTCGTAAACAAGAAGCTAAATCCTTTCTCTCGCTGTAATTTACATATTACTAGGAGTCAATAGAATAGAAAATGTGGGATCTCAAAAAAAGATTTTTGTTCTATACGAATGAAAATTACTTGATAATCATTTGATTAGAACATTCATTTTATTCTGTGACTGAAGACACGATACGATAATTTTTCGGCACAGAAGTGCGTAACACAGAACTTAAAAGAAAAAGTTTGTCTTGTTTGTTTGTTTTTTTTTTTTTTTTAAATTGTGAACCCTTACTTGTACCTATAATTGCTTTCCTAAATGTAAGCTGTTCATTTTCATTTTTGTTTCAACTTTATGTATTTCTTGCAAATCTGTTTCTTCCCTTTTTTTTTATTTTTTATTATTGATTCATTAAATGCAAGATGCATGAAAACGAGGCAGAGCGATAAAAACTTTAAAATCTGGCAGAGCGAGGCGTTGAGATTTTTTTTCACCTAAGTACGAGTCTCGTATTTCGAGATTTTTTTTTTTTTTTTTTCAGGCAGATATACATGTAGGTAATATTTTCGTGCCTCCTGAGAAAAAGGACAACCCTTAATATTTATTATGACAACTAACGAGGATCGGACACTCACAAGACTTATTAGAAAATTTTAATAAAAACTCAATGTGTTGAAGTAGAAGCACTATATACACTATATGACCAAAAGCACTGGGACACTTTCAAAAATTCACATGTTTAGGGATTTCTCGAGAAATAATAGACCAATTGCTCTATAATTTGTTTCGCATTAAATGTATACTCTAGTTGTCATTTTCCAATAAAAATTAAGTCTGCTATTCATTTAGGGGACCGACAACAAATTGAGGAAAAAAGTTTTTTGATAATTTTTCATTGCAAATTGTTGGGAATAAGCTATAATTTTCAGAAATGAGTTAAAAATCTATCAAAAACTTATTTTTATATTTTTGTGAAAGTATCTCTTATACCCATGGAAATATAAGCATTTCTTTCAAAAATGCAAAATTTTTTTGAAGGTTTTCGCCTCATATTACGCAGAGTATTTCGTCAAACGTTACTAAACTTTTAAAATATTTGACAGCATTGTAGAGAAACATAATAATAAAATTTGAAGTTAAAATATTGAAAATTTGTTGAAATATGAACAGTTAAAGCTATTAATTTTTCACTGCGCAGACACGAAAGATAGCAATTTATAACGTTCATAATTCAAAGCTCAGATACATCCTACAATCCATGAAAAAAATTCCACCGCAATTTCTTTAAATTTTAAAAAGTTATCAGCAATCTAATGAGCCGAATTTCTATAATTCTAGGATAGGCGACGAATGGTAAGGGATTGTTAGCAAACTGGCAACACTTTCCTGCCATCGTTATAGTGTGATTCATGATAAGAACAGATTATTTGTTGCTGGTCCCCTAAATGAATAGCAGACTTAATTGTTATTGGATTTGACGTCTGGAGTATACTTTTCATGAGAAAAAAAATTACAGAGCAGAGAGCAACTGGTCTTTTATTTTTTGAGAAATCCGTAAAATTGTGAATTTTTGAAAGTGTCCCAATACTTTTGGTCATATAGTGTATGTAATACTTCATGTATTTTGCCGAATTTAGTAACTGGGAATCTGAGACTTTAAAAGTGCTAGGTTTAGTTTTGTTCCAAAATTTCAACGCAAGATAGTTTACAAACATTGAGAATGGGGGAAGGAGTGATTTTTGCCTTTGAGCTTGGAGCAGGGTGAGCACCCTTGCATACAAAGATCAGAGAAAAATCTTTAATTTTTCAAATTCAGGAAATCCTTATCCGTAGCCGTCCGCGACTTTGCCGTTGTTATGCTCAATTTGAAAGAACTTTCACCATAACAACCCCTTGAGAAATGCTATCGTAGCCTTCTCATCTGCATATAGTAATTAGATAAATAAATAAATATTTTTTCTAAAAGAAAAGGGTTCAAAGATAAAGATTAGGGGAATTTTCTGGTCACCAGTGGTGAGAAAAGGCATTTATAGTAGCCACATTTTTTTCTAGTCGCCACTACATTTGTAAAACAGGTAACTAACCAACAAAGTAGTATTTAATTTAGCACTAAAATATAAATATTATCAGTTCAAATAAAGGTTAAAGTAACTAATTAGTGGCATTAATGTTTATTGTACAATCAAGTATTAACTATGCAAAGAGGATCTAGTTTCATTTTTAAGAATGTTTTCTGCCAACTCGGATGGGGTTGGGGAGAGTGGCAAACAGGCAGAGGAAGTGAAAAAATTTCGCCAACCGATAACTAGTTAGTCCCCACTTTTATTCGGCACTCGATTTTTCAAATATATTAAGTAGGATCATCCATTTTTAAAGAATATTTTTTGGTTAGAATTTGGAGTTCATTTCGTTAAAATTCAGTGTGGTCATGCAGGCTATCTTTTTTTTTTTCCTTCCTTCTTTGAAATTATCAATTTTCAATAACGAACATTTTTCTAAAAATAAAACGAAATTATAAATTTATTTATTGCAAATATTCATTCATTCGTTAATTTTTCCTAGATGAGATCAGGAACCGTATTAATGGGGAAAAAAATCTTCGTTTCAAAAATTAATTTTAGTGCGAATGCAAATAAATTAATATCACAAGCGGGATTGCAAAATGCGCGGCAATGTAAAATACCGCGCCTTTTACACTGAGTTATTTTTCTTTTACCTATGTAGTCAAGACTCAAGAGGGAAAGAACTAGAATTTCCTTGGAAGGGTCTGTAAAAAGCTGCAGTTTCATTTCGCCGTCAGCTATTACCTCCTCGACTACTCTGCACAGCAGGGGAGCGTCCGGTCTGTCCCCCTGCAAAATGTGACAGGTCACATGATCCACACTTTCATCGGCCACCGCTCGTTCTATTGGTTGTTGAAGTGTCAATCACTTCACTGATGAACATTGCTTTCGTTTAAAGAAAAAGCCCATTTTCAAGCGAGATCGTTTTTCTTCCCCACTGAAGAGCAGCCTTAAGAAATAATAAGCATTAGACAAGTATCAAATGCAAAGAAAAAAAAAGCTTTTGTGATATTTTAGTCTAGTTTTATGAGCTTTTGAAGCAGTTGGTTGCTTTTATGCAAAATTTACTAGTAAATGTCACATGCCCCCCCCCCCCTATTTTTTTTTTTGCTTGACACTTGCAATTCTTTACTACATAAAATATTTTATCCAAAATAAAAATAAATATCTTTGAGTTTTTTCTTTTGTAAACTACACATCTACTCCTGATAAACTTTGTTAAAAATATGAGGAGGGAAGAAGTATTCATGCAGAAACGAGTGTTCTTTGAATAAAGGAAGAACAACATTAAAAAAAAAAAAAAAAAATCTTAATCACAGCATACAAACAAGCTAGAAGTAACAGTCATAAAAACAAATTCTTTTTTTATTTATGGAAGGTTTCTTTCAGTTACAATGCATCAATAGTAAAATTTTGAGCTGAGTTAAAACTTAAGAAAGCAGCAGTACATAGAAACAAAGTAAAATTTAAAGAAACAAAGTAAAATTAAAGGATTCTTAATATCCATTAAAATATATTAGTAAGGAGAATTAAAACATTTAAAACCACACTGCAGCCAACCAGTCTTAGAGCTATGCATTTGTTCAGTATAAAAGATATTTCCTCATGCACACATAGCTGCCAACATTGAAACATGAAAATTAGGGAGACTGTATGAATAAATTTAGGGACAAAAGTTTGAGAGCAAAAAAAAGTTGAAAATTTTAAGTAGGGATTTTTTAAACGAGTGTGATTGGGACCCAAACTTTGGTTTTTGTAAATCTGGCAGGATCCGAAAACTTGAAATTGATATATTACTGTTGTTTTCTTTTTTGAAAAATCTACAACTTTTAGGTTTGAGAAAAATAGAAATAAACTCTATATAAATAAAAGAAAATATATATGTGTGTATGTTCCAAATATAAATCCACAGTTTACATCGGATCTCAACCAAATTTTGCAGGGAGGTACTTAGGCACCCAAGAAGGAACGCAGGGAGGAGGGGCGTTAAATGCCAGAAAAGAACCGAACTGTTCAAATTTTAACTTTAGAACTAAAAAATGGAATTTTTCTAATAGATGAAGGCGAAAAAACGTTGGCAAAAATTAGAACAAAATATCCATAGAACCCCCTGATTTTTCTGCATCAGATAAAATTTGTTCCAATGTTCCAAGATGTTTAGAATGTGAATTACAACTGTTTTTAATTGATTTTTTGCTAAAATGTAGGTAAGCCTTCAATTAGAAATTTACTGTTGAACAATGCTTTTATAAAAATTTGTAGTGTGAAGAAGATCATTGAGAAGAAAGATCCGTTGCTATTTTTTCTTGAATATGAACAAATAAAATTCTGGCTTCTCCTTTGAGCGTTCTCCTGTAATCGGGGGATCCAACATTTTTCCTTTTTGTTTTATTTTTCCACAATTGGCCGGAAAATTTTACAAATTCTACTTTTTGTTCAAGCCTGATTGTTTTACAGGCACTTGACATACCTTTTATTTTTGAGTATACCATGCAAAGCTGAGGGACACAGCTAGTAAATAAATAAATAAATAAAGTTTTAAAAGAAGCATAAGTTTCTTTTCTCTTATAAATGATAATAAACAGCAGGTGAAAACTTGGGAAGTTCAGAGAAATATCATGAACATTTACTGCATGTTTTGGAAAATAAACGTTTTAAAAAGATGGAAAATAAAATAAAATGAAAAAAGATAGACTTTTACAATTTTCATACTTGTATGTGATAAAGTTTCTTTTTCCGATTGCAAAAGTTGCAGCATAAAGATTTTCCCGTAAATTCAAAACACCAAAAATCCCTATATAGGGGAATTTCGTTGCTTTGAGGCAAGTTTGGGAGATATTTACTACATTTGGGGGAGGGCATCAAAATTTGGGAGTCTCCAGAATGAATCAGGGGCATTGGCAGCTATGAGCATAGTAGGGGAATTAAATCTGATGAAGAAAAAAAACATCATAAGAGCAGCAATGTGAGCACTCAAATGTACAAGATAAAATTCTGATCCAAAAGAAAAAAAAAAAAAAAAACTTATAAAATAAGTTAAGACTTCAGACAAAACATTACAAAATAAAAGTCAACAATAATTTTAAAAGTCACTTAACACAAAATTTACTTTTTAAAACATGTATGCAAAAATATAATTTTTTTAGCGAATGTCTTCATGATACATTTAAGAGAAACAAATTTGAATTTGTAATGTATCTAATTTAAAGCTTTTATAATGATAAATGTAAGTGAAATTGAACAACAATAATTTATACATGAATTATATAACACATGTTTAGTGTCAGCAAGGAGAAACACTTAAAACAGCATAAAACTTACTATATGTAACAGGTCATAATGATGATGTAGCTCTTTATGTACAAAATGAAATTAAAATATCTTTGCATGTTATTTACAATATACACACAATTATAACAAATATAAAATAAATGTATCATGACTAGTTGCATTTTAAATGCTTTCAATTTTACCAGTTCAGCATAAAATATTTTCTACTTTATTGAACATCCATCTTTGAAACTGAAAGAAAAGCAGAATCAATTTACTTCTGATTAAAAATTCAATGTAACAGCAGTAAAATAAATAATATATTAATTTAAAAAATAAATAAAAAATAAAAACCAAATTCGAAATAAAAAACATTAGATAGATTATATCCAGAGTAAACAGAAATATATGAATATACCAAGGGTGCCCACTTGGGGCGGGGGGGGGGGGAGGGATCATGGCGCAGACTGGGCCAATAAAGCTTTTATGGGGGGTTGTTTTGAGGGACATTTTTTGGGGAGGGGCATCTCCGCAATATTGAGGGGGGTTCCCTTGCCCATAGGGGGTGGACACCCCTGAATATACTAGTTACCTATTTCAAGCTTGCAACCAGGAAGGTTAACATTTAAAATTTTTTGAAACAAAACAAGTAACTGACTAAAACAGTAAATCTTGATGGAAAATTATGCAGATTAAGTATCAAAAAAGATAATGAACATTATAAAAACACTATTCTCTAGAAGGAGTTCATGTTACCTTTTGTCTTATTTGCACAGTCAATAATCCGTACTAAGCATCTACTAAATTCTTGCAAAACTAATCTTTCAATTTCTTCTTCAGATGCATGGGACTTTTCAGCATCACTTGCTTGAGCAAGTAAACACAAACAGGTAGCTTCTAGTACACCTTCCGTAACGAAAGCAAAAGGCAGTCTAAAAATAAAAAGGATGTATTTTTTTTTACAAAAGGAAATATAATTTACATGTGTTTTAAAGTTACAATGGGCTTATGTGCTTAAAACGTATTGCAGAATATAGTAGAACCTCGATAACTTGACGCCCCAAGGCAACAAGCAAACATGCCGACTTAATCGGACGTTAACTTACCGAAGTTCCGATAATTTAATTTCTAAAGAGTTTCTGTAGCACCTATTTTTTATAATATTAACATTCACACTAAGAAAATTATTCCAATAAATAAATTTTCTTTTTGTTTTCTTCTTTTTAAAAGTACATACATTAATAAAATCACTAATATTATTTGAATACCTCGTGAGGGATGAATCCATAATTTTTGAAAAGAGGTGCAAAAACTTCTTGTCAGTCAGGTCTGTTTAAGATAAAAAGCCCTGCTCACAACATCATGTGCAAAACATGGTTAAAATTATCATGAAACACATGTCAATTGGACAAAGAAACACTTTCCTCGGCATGATGCAATAAGGAGGAAAGATTACAGTATTCTCTGGCAGTAACAATGCTGGAAACTATTCTTGTAAACAGCCCTCCATTAAATAAAAGGTGATGCAAACCCTGATGCAAAGTGAAACAGAATGGTTGTGGGAATTCAGCCGCAAGGTTGGCATGATTTTTACCATCTGTGGTACTTACCAGTTTTTACTGCCTTTGGAAAAACCTGCTTTCTCCATGGTTTTTACCATCTTAGGAAAAAACCTGTTCATGGTATTTTTTAAACGTTTCTGTTGTTTATGTGCAAATGTTTTTGCTTTTGAAGTAAATTAATGTAAAAGCCGTTTATGTTTAAGGTTGTAAACATGAACAGTTCCTATTTTTATTTACATTAAAATCAATTTTCAGCAATCGATAGTGATCATTACAAGTTATTACTTAACTTATAACCAGGGTTGGCTTTCTGCCGGCAGAAACTAGTTTTTGCCGTGCCATTGGCAGAAACTGGTTATAACCGGCAGAAACTGGCAAAAACCTAAAAACATCTTTAATTACTTAAGTGATTGCTAAATGATCTTCGTTTAAGTAAACTAAAAAATGAAACTTCATTTCATCATTTAAAAAAATACGGGGTGGCGACAGATCAGGGAGATCAGGGAACTTTATTAGTCAGGGAAATATCAGGGAATTTTGAAAAAATAACAAAAAATCAGGGAAAATTAATTTTATAAAGAAAAAAAAATTTTTTTTTTTGCTTTACAAAATTAAATACTCTAATTCCCTACGCATTTTTTATCTTTTCGATAAAGTAAAATTAATGAGGTGCGATTATACACTGCCGCATATTTGTGCATCTTTTTTCCTCAACATCAAAGTATTGAATCTTACTTATTAACCACAGGATGAACTTATTAAGATTGCTTCTGTGTCTGTTAGGTTGTTTATTTTACCTTGCTTGAAATTTCCTTTTACGCTTTCAATGCCACGTAAAATAAACAACCATACAGGCAAAGAGGAAGCCTTCATTAATGCCTTAGCTCCGCTGCCTTTATTCCATAGTCTCGAAGTAATTAAGTACTGTAATCACGATTTCAAGAAGAAATCTTTAGTTTTTGAATTAATACTATAAAAGCTTAAAAGTTTTTACTTCTTTGGGTTTTTAATTTGATCAATGGGGTTTGCTAAAATAGAACTTTCAATTAAAAAAACTTTGTTTTTTGCCGTTGTACTATTTGTTGTACCGCAGATTATAAAGGTTTTCTTTTCTTCAGACTTAAGTAATTTTTTAATTTTATAACCAAGTTGTATTCTTTTATATATTTTGATATTAACTAATTGCTTTTTTTTTCTTGCATTCAAAGTTGTTTGTTACAAAAGCAATCTAAGATTTTTTTTCGTTACATACTGAAATCATTTGAAATAGAGTTAACTTGTGAACTTAAGTAAATATTTTTATTTTTTTATTGTTAAAATGCTGTATTCATTCATTAAAACCTATATTCTTGATTAGAGAAAAGCTCCCTATGAACGGATGTCAAATGGTTTTATCTGTTTTGCATAAATATGTCAATTAGTTAGATAAGAATAACTACATTACTTCTATTCTTTCACTATTACTTGTTATTCTTGCAACAATTATTATACTGTTTGAAAATTTAGTTCAAAATAATTTCAGTTACTTTTTAGTTCTATCATAAATACACATATGTTTTTAAGAGTAAGTCTAATAGTTTCTTAAAATTCTTATGCTAAGTGGTTTCTGGAAGTAAAGTATTTTTTATTTTATTTATTTATTTATTTATTTATTTTTTTGAATTTTCTATAATCTTTCCATTGTATAAAAATTTAATATACTGTTTTGTTGGTTTTTCTTTCCTTCCAAAAAAATTGTCTTTCTTTTTTAACCATTTTATTAAAAAAGTAGCATCTTTTTAAAATATATCTTTAGTTCAACAACTTTACACAACTTAAAACGGTTAAAATACTGCATTTAATACAAACATACAATGGATTTCAAGTAGAGCAAAGAAAGAAAACCATTATCATTGGTAACGTAAATCAGGGAAATTTGGTGAACTTAATCAGGGAAAAGTCAGGGAACTTTTTTTCACAGTTCCTGTCGCCACCCTGAAATAAAATCCTATGCTAATGCCCTTGATTTAGTTCGAGAAGGTATCTTTTCAATTGCAGATGCTCGTAATGTTTGGATTAATCTAACAAAGGACGAAAAATCATATAGGTGCTCAGGAAAGAGGAGTGATATACAGAATTAAAAGGCATTTCTGATTTTAATTTGTTCACTTATATGCTTCATCTAAATTGTTTGTGATTGAAATTATCACGTGCTTCAAGAAGAAAGTGCCTGAATTCTACTTGCCAATATTAACATAGATTTTGTACCTAATGTCACAGTTTAGCAAAACAAATTAGCCCTATTTCTCGAAACTTATTTTTCCAGTTGAATTTCTCCCACTACCCCAGTTACTACATGGTGGACCAGTTAAAAAAAATAAATAAATAATTGATTAAAGTTTCATGAACATTGCTTGTTCCTTCATGCATTACCTGCTAGCTCTTCTGTTTCAGGAATATTCTAAAGTACATATTAGTCATTTGTACATATTAGATTGAGAAACTGTTTAGATTTTAGAAACCACCTTTTCTAAGAAGCAACTGCAGTGTCCAAACAATGTAACATTTGGTTTTAAATTGTGGTAATATCGTAATTAAATTGTGCTTTGGTTAATAGTTCTTTTTTCCGTGCACTTCCTATTGCAGTCAATAATTTAATTTTTTTTTTCATTTTGTAAGTTTTTGCCAGTTTCTGCCGCAAATGTGGCAGAAAGTGGTTTTAACCGGTTTCTACCAGTGGTTTTAACCGCCTCGGCAGAAACTTGCCAACCCTGCTTATAACACTGCTGTAAGTTTTGTCTCCTCTGCTTACATGAGTTTTAGAGGTGTTGGAGAAGGGTTTAAAGTATAAAAAGGCAACAGTTTTTTTACTAGGTGATGGTGAAATGAGTTTTCATTGATTTCGTGATCATACCAACAAAACGATAATTTAAAGGGGCAGTTCTCAAAAGGTGGGAACAAAAAAGTTAACTTTGAGCAATTTCAAAAATTTTCGAATTTGATATCAATTTTGCTTTTATTCTATAGTATGCATACCTAGAACACAATATATGAACATGAAAAGACAGCAGGTATTTGTAAAAATTGTTAATTAACAAATTAAATTAGCAGTCTGTAGGTAACACATTTTGGACATTGTTGTCCAGTAGGTAACAGATTTTGGACATCATGATAATGTAAGTTTCACCATTTTTGACAACTGTTAATCTGATTTTTAACTTTTCCAATGAAAATTATATTTACTACTTTTTGAATTTTGCAATTTAATGATAAAGAGGATATTAATGAAGTACTTGAAAGGCTATACATACTGCTCTTTACATATAATAAAGTTTTGGAATGATTTTGAAGTTGATGAAAGGTAGAAAAAAGCTTCATGGAAATAATTATACAAACTTGTAGTTTGATTTATTGGGACAAATAAGGAATAAAAATAGAGACAAATACGACATATATATTTTTATAGGAAAAATAAACAAAATATGCTTTAAGAAAGAATGTGAAAAGTGACATCAGTTTTAATAATGAATATTTTTTCTAATGTCATAAGAATTAAAACGATGTCTAAAAAAAATTATTGAAAAAAGAAATTCGTATTTCTTTTTGGAGATCGTTAAATTATGTTTAAAAGAAAGAGAAAAAAAAAATCTAAAATAATAAAAGCGGCGGGAAAAAAAAAATTGCTAGCGCAGGTGATAAAGGCGCCAAAACTGGTGCAGCTGACGATTAACTACATTTGTCAAACTGGAATCCCCCTCTGGTAACCTTTAGCTTATCCTATACTGTGTTGTCGCCAACGGAGGTTTGCTTGGCGATTTTCGCGCAAAATGGCTTTTGTTCGATCATAACAAGCCATGTTTCTACTGTAATTTATGTATTGTTCAATGTGTAACGTATTAATTATGCAAAATACTAATGGATTAAAAAAGATAACATCATAATAATCTTTTTTATAGATGTTAGAAGACAATGGATTATAAAAAAATTATAAATAAACGGACAGAATTATCGGCGTCAAGATCGTAACGCCATTTGGACATCTCACATGTATGTTTAAGAAAAATTATTTTTCTTCTAAGATACTGCATAAAAGCTTATGAAAACACTTTTAAACAATTAAAAACTGATTCTGAGGATCGATAAATACCTTTAAAACGAAAACATCATATACTTAGTTCTCAAATAATAGCATTGTAAAGATCGTAACTTTTGGACATGCATCAAATTTCAAACTTACTTTTTTCTAAAATCGTTTACAAAGTAAATAATCTGTCTTTACTTTTGTTATTTGTGTAAAATATAAAAACAAAAAATTATTCAGTGTAAGATTCATGCCTTTAATTTTTTTTGAAACGTATGGAAATAATTAAAAAAATTTTTTTTAATGGTACATTTGCTCAGTTAACGTTTTGGTATGTCCAAAATTGTGCCATTTAGCAAAGAAAATATTTTTTAAGGGCATTTGAAGACCTTTTTTTTGCATAATTTATGCCAATTCTTGTCTCTATACAGCATTATAATTTACCTCAAAAATTTTAGAGTTAATTAAAATGAAAGTTATTTGGTGTTGAAGCTTCAAAGTCTGTGTTAGCTCCCACCGTTTGAGAACTGCCCAAAGAACAATTTAGTTCTAAAATCATTTTGTGTCGATTACTATTTTATAGTGAAAAATAAATGAAAGTTTTTGGCAAAAGCAAAACAATCGTTCCTAGGACTTGATAATATATTTTTTAATATTACAATTTTAATCTGCAATAAATAGGTCATTGTAAATATTCTCATGCTTAAAAAATATTTATTTTTCTGTAACTTAAGTCAAATAATTAATCTTCAAGAAATATTATCTCTGTGCTCATTCACACAGTAAAATAAATGCAATTTTTCCCCACTGAGCTCAATTTTTTAAACAAAAGAAACAATAAATTTACCTATCTAGTTAAACAAAAGACAGATAAATTTTCCAATTTAAAGCTTTGTATCCTCTTAACAGTCTGTATTTAAAAAAAAAAAGTGTGCGCATGTGTGTACAGTGCAGTTACAATAAGACTGCGTATCTGCACTGATATACACATGTAGCACAAATAAATTATTTCATTAAATTCATAGCTACTGATGAATTTTGAAAATTCAATGGCATTATCAATTTAAGTTTTTAATAGCACAAAATTTGTCCCTCTCTTTTCTTCCTTATTGAAAAATAAAATAAAATAAAATAAATTCTAGATTGGGAACTCATGAGATGCTAATAAGTATTAATATATTTTTACAAAATAGTACTTGATAATAAATTATAATATAAGATATGTAAAGGCTCATTATTTTCTAGGTTTTTACCAATAAATACCTAGTTTTTCCCATGTCCTGGTAAAAACCAGTTTTTCCTGGTTAAACCCCAACCCTGTTCAGTAGTGGCTTATCAGAACTATGGTACACCTGGTTTTGTTCTGATTGGTTTGTTTTGGTTTTGTTTGCTCATTATTGTTTCTAATCTGAAAGACCCCTGGAAGAGTATTGTTTAGTCTACACCAGGGCTTCCCAAACTTTATAGTAAGTGAACCCCTTTTGTAGACCAATATTTAATGCGGACCCATTAAAAAAGTTCTTGGGGACGGTCCATAAATGACGTCACTTTTTTTCCAACACAATTGCCCCCCTCACTTAATTGTCACCTTGTTACATGTCACACTATTTTTCATATGCATATTATTATAAAAACTAAAAAATCGCCCGTCAAGGTATGACGGGTGAGGATTGCTTCTACATTTGAACAAAGCAACTGCCTGTTTGGTGATATTTTGATCAGCAAAAAGTGATAAAACTAAAAATGTCTCATACTTAAATTCTGACGCTATTTCTTTCTCTCCCTTCCCCCCATCCCCACCCTGTATGTTAAAATACTATCTAACTTTGATAATGCAAGTTGTTGTATGATAATTTGCATATACAGATCAAAAAACTTAATTTTTTTTGCACAAAAAAATGAATTTTTTTCAAAAAATTATCTCAATAATATCAATTAGGGGAACCGTTCGAGGTGAGAGCATCTATATCTATATATATAGATATAAATCTTGTGTCACAATGTATGTTCGGGGTAAACTCCGAAACTTCTGAACCGATTTTAACAAAATTTCTCAACTATATGTAATTTGGCTCAACTTAAAAGATAGGATACTTTTTATCATTTATTATTGCAAAAATGTTAATTATTAAATAATCGTGTGTATTGATTGTTTAGTGTTACGATTTCCTAATAGATGGAGGTGCAAGTTGCAAGATTAAAATAAAATTAGCAATACCTTTCACCAGTTCTTGACAGTCCTGGTGGTTTAGTAGGGATATCAAGCATTTGTGATGACAGATTTGTTTTAGCTGCAGCCTGTTGCTGAACTCTTACTTCAGCAGCATCAGCTAAATGCATCAGAGTCTTTCTCTCTGAACTGTCTTCGAAGTTTTTGCAGCCAATACATTTACACAAATTTGTACACAGGATCTTTGCCTAAAATATAAAAAATAATGAGAAAAAGAATGAGAATTTTTAAAACATTAGGATACGTTAAAGACTAAATTAATACACATATGTACTGAAATTACTAACCTCATAACATTCACAATAATTTTTCAGACATCCAGATCTTTTGCAATTGCAGCCTTTAGTATGTCTCCTTTCTTGGTCCCCTTCCCGAGACTTCCCTAAATGTAAGCCTTATTAAATAAATCATGATTTTAGGTATTATTGGATTTTGCATACGTCCTTAATAACAAAATATACATCTTTTATTTTACATAAATAAAACACAACTACTGATAACTTAAATAAAAAATTACTAAATAAATATGTAGCAATTTAAAACATTTATAATACACTCACATTCCATCACATTTAGATTATATTAAAATTGACAGAAATGCAACATTTGAAAATGCATACATTTTTTCAAGAGGTTATAGGTAAAATTACACATTAGTAAAATTGAAAAAGTATGATTCATTGATACAGGAGTGTTTTAATATTAAACAAATTTATAAAGCTTATAAGTATATTACAATGTTCTGCCGTACTGTAAAAAAAAAAAAAAAATTCTGGGAAAAGTATTTATAAGTTAAAATTTACTAAATTAACTAAAATCAACTATCAAGGTTTTTCAGATATATATTGGATTTAAAAGCGGACTCTCTACTCAAAACAAATAGCTATTGAGACAGATACATACACATAAAACTTTTTTTATAATCTCGCTATTTTGTAAGCACAAAAAAGGAATCTTAGAATTTCCAATTGAAGATTTATTATACTAGAAGCGTTGCGCGGCTTTGGACGTTCAACCTCAAAAATAAAAGTTATGTCAAGTGACTCAACAATTAGGCATAAATAATCGGGGGGGGGGGGAAACTGAAAAATTTCCTGTCAAAATAATGATTCTTAAATTTCGTTGATGGAAAATTTGAAGTCCCGAACAAATTCAACGCAATCCTCGATTAATACAACTAAATCCCTTGATAATCATCTGCTGGCAGTCAAAAAAAAAAAAGATAATGTCCAAAAAGTAATCAAAAGGGAAAGTTTTACTTCAAAGCAAAAAGTAAGAGTTTTATTTGTTCATAGTCGAGAAAAACAATGGCAAGAGATTAGACTTAAAAATGCTTTTAATTCTTTTTCTGGTGATTTTACAGCCTTGTTATTTTTTTATTGCGAAGATAGAAAATTCATATTAAGGGTATTTTTCGTGGGCTTTTGAATGGAAACTGAGAATCAAGAAAATCAGATAATTATTTCGGGTAGAAAGAGCTATTTAATGCCATTTTGGGGCCTTAAAATTAAAATTCTAACAGTTTGGGTTTTTTTTTTGTCGTTCACCCCCCCCCCCCCCATGTTCCTTCACGAGTGCTTGAGTACGTCCCTGCCAAATTTGGTTGAGATCCGACGTAAACTGGATTTGTTATAGGAAACATACATACACACAAATTCTTTGTTTTATTGATATAGATTTGCATAGGAACACTTATCAGAAGTATACATACCAATTTTTGGATGAAAAGCCAATGGATTTCGGTCCAAACACGCCTTTATTGCTTTTTGTCTTTCCTCTTCATGGGTTAAATTATTGTAGCAATTATTACAATTGCAACTATTGCAGAATTCTCCATTAGCAAAACAATCACAATACCTAAATATACAAAATACAATAAGAGGAAACCAAAAAAAAAAATATTCCATTATCATAAACAGTAGCATTTTAACATTAAGCAAAGTTAAAAACAATACATATTTTGGTAATAAAATTGCCCATACAAAATTTTGAACAAAGTTACCTATCAGTGAGATTAAAAAATGTTTGAATATGAAACTTAATCATATTTATTAGCTATATAAGTAACTTGTATATGAGAAGAGTCAATTAAACAAAGAGGAGGAAAATTCTAAATCCCCTTTACCTTCTCCTCCCTTATTTCCGTAAAAGAAGCCAAATGTGAGATATTTTGATGAATATAATTGACGATGAAAAGATATGCAACAATATGATTTACATTTACAACATGTGTTGCATTAAGTATTGATTTAAAAGCAAACCAGCTAATGAATAATTTATAATTAAACTTACATAACTTGCTCTTTTCTAGTGATCTTCAATGACAAAAAAAAACATTGATGGTTGGGTGGCATAACACTTATTCTCCACTCCTTACTTTTGATACTCACTTAGACTGCTTCAATGTTAACATTTTGCAAAACACAAATGTTTGAATTTTTTTTTTTTTTTGAGCAATCACGATTGCTCAAAAAAAAGTGAGTTCAAAAAACTCTGTCCTCTGCAGGTGGCGCGGCGCGGCTGCTCCGGTCCTGAGCTATCCGCTTCTCCTGGTCGGAGGCGTCCATGTCCTACACATGCTCACACACACACACACGCCTACGTGCATACACACAGGTCTACGCACACACACAAGCCTACACACTTACACACACAACTATGCACACGCAACCGCACAAGAGGAGAGGCAGGCTTGGGGGGGGGGGCGTTGGACAGGAGCTGTTTCTAGAAACAATAACTCCAATGAGTAGAGTCCTGTCTCAGTTCGTGATTGCAAAAAACATAATTTGAATTCAAAATTTCAGAATTCAAATTATTATTTTTTTTTTAAATTATGTCCTTCAAATAGTTAAGGGGGTAAATATTAACTGTTTGCCCTTTCGAGCATACAAAGTTTTGCAGTCCAGTATAAAAACGAAGAATCTCCAGGAGGGGAGAGCGTCTTCAAAAGGGAGGAATCCCTGTCTTTCTGGAGTGCAGAGCAGTCGAAAAGGTGCCCTCCATTCATGTCAACTCCTTCGCCACACAAAATGCAGTTAGGAGAGTCCACCAGCTTAAAACGATGTAGATGAGCCTGAAGGAGGTCATGTTCTGTCAGCAAGTGGAAAGAAGAGACCCCTATAGCCCTAGGTAGGTCCTTGGGAATGCAAGATGACAAGACAAAAGGTTATCCCAAGATTTGCCAACAATTTGGAGCGTATGCGGTGTTCATGAATTTTTTGCTTGAGCAAAAATTTGATGTTTCACAGATTTTTCCAGGAGGGGTCAAAAAAGAAGCCTCTTTTGCAAGAGTGTCTGCTTTTCCATTACCCCATAAACCATAATGGCTTGGAGTCCATTATAAAATGAGCTCCTTACCGGAAGTTAGAGTATTTATAATGTTCCTGCATTCGAATTCAATGGTGGTAGGAAGCAGATTGTAGGATGAAATAGTATGGATTGCAGCCTGGCAGTCAATGTAGAGCATGAATTTTTCACCATGCATCTCTTCAATCCTTTGAACAGCCAGATAAATTGCCAAAATTTCTGCATCAAAATTTTCTGAATTTGAATTCAATGATTGTGTTTCAGTTATACTTTTTTGTATAATTGATTATAGCATCTATAGATTTTGAGTCTTTGCATGTAAATAATACATTAAATGGCTACTGATAGCAGCTGGTCATTGGTTATTGCTGTAAAGCTTATGCTTTAGATTTTGATTAAGTAGAATTTTTGTTTCTAAAACATATTTCTCATGTGTTCTAGCATTCATATAAAGAAAAGGCTTATTAAGCCACCTTTTCCCAAAGGTTATGACCAAAAAATAAATTAAAAATAAATAGATGAAAAATATTAAGATTAATTAAACAAAATAAAAATTTTGAATAATGTTGCATACTTTGAAAAAGAAATTATTTTTAAATACAGTAGCAAAATGCAATGTTCAATGCAGATACTATCATTTCTAATATTCAGTCATGCACACTAATAGCTAAATTAGAATAAAAGATTAAGTGTCGCCCTCAAACTCCCAAGACACATTCCTCCAAACATTTTTTTTTCCCAACTACAATGCTACTTCTAGAGAACACAAGGTTATAATTTTTTAAAACACAAAATGGAAAAAGGAGGAACAGCAACAAACATGTGCAGGGGCCATCAGTAGCCCCTGTATTGATTACTGTATTGTATTTAGCCCTATATTGCATCTAGGCGACATCAGTACTCCTAAAAATTCACCAGCCAGGCTGGTCCTAGTCAATATATCAATTTCCAATGAAGATCATAAGCACTCTTAAAATTATTCACTTAACAACTGCCTTCCGTAAACTATTCCAAATGCTTGTTGAAGTAGTTATTTTTCCTAATTTCAAAATTTAAAGGCTGTGGAAAAAAATGCACTTAAAATGTTTGTGGATTTAGTAAGTACGCTAATTGAATGCCTCAAAGGACATAGGGTGATTCCTCTGGCAGGTGAAACAGGATCACCTATTTCAAGTACATTGGCATTTTTAAATACAACTTTAAAAATAAAAAAAAATAAAGAAAGCGAAAATTAAGTCACTAACTACTGTTCAGACTAAATACATTTCATAAACAGCAATCATTTAATATCACCATCAGACTTAACCTTTTCTCATTTACTATTTCTCTTGTCATTCTAATAAAATAATTAATTTTTTTTTAGAAATTTAGCAAAATTCATACCTTCCAATATAGCTTGTATAGCATTGTATTCATGGAGTAGATTCATAGAAACAAATTTTTTGCTGTTGTAGGAATTGGAAGCTTTACTAACATATGTGCAGACATAAGAAAATTTGTCAAAATTGAGCTTAAAACCTTGAGAGAAATTTTACACGAATACAATATTTTTTTGATTTTGTAAAAGGAAGTAAAAAGCAAGATTCATAAAAATATAATTTATGGAATATAAAGCTAGATTCATATTAACAATAGTTCAAAATTAATGTTTAAAAAGCATACTTACAGTTTTAAACATTGAGACTTTGTACAATTGCACGGTTTTCTTGGCCTCGTATCATTTTCAACTGGAGGTGCTCGGCTGTATGAGCAAGTATTTTAATATAAATATTAGTTACATTTCATACAAAAACATAATATTTAAATTCATCCTAATTAAAAAACAAACTTTGAACAACTGCTGAAACATGTTTTGAATCATTACTAAAAATATGGTTCAGTCAAACTTTACATTACTGAAAATTGGAAACAAAACATTTTTAATATCTCCATACTTAAATATTTTAAATGCATCAGTAACTTGGAGATGCAAGCATTTGTAATATAGAGTACTCAAATGCGTTCCTTTTTCATGGTGGTAACAAAATTTAGAAATTAAAAAATTCCTGATTTTATATTTGAGACTATTACAAAAATTTAATGAATTTACAGGGTTTTAAATCTTTTTGTGGCAAAAACCTGTACATTTTTTTTCCAGGATTAAATAATGAATGATGATAAGTATTTGTATACAATACATTTAATCACAAGCCGCAAATATGAACTTCAAGACAGGGATGACAGAGGTCAGAGATGAAAAAGATGGTAATACAAATTATTCAGTGCAAAGACATGCAGAATGGATGATATCTAAAAATGCATCAAAAAAGTTTCTAGAAGAAATGATGTCTATACTGAACTGTTTATAACCAACTTCACTTCAGGGGGAAGGGGGGGGGGGGCAGAAAATATTTTCCCTGGGCTACATCACCCTTTAAGACAGCTTTGCTTAAGATTGCACAAATTGTTGGTTCTCAAAGTATGGTATTGCAGCATTCTTCAAATTCCATTTAAACAACAAAATCAGGACTAAAGCAAATAAGGTACTTATAATGTTTGATAGTATTTATCACTTTAAATTATAACAAATGTTGTTTGCGTTATGTGGTCCAACGTGCCCCAACAGGGGGATATCCCAGGGTGTGCCCTTGGTCCATTTTACAAGGTTTCATTAAAAAATTAATATAAAAAAAGTTAATCAATTCAACATTTTCAAAAAAGTCTGTGGTGTTGAGAAATATTTGGTGAAACTTATTGCAGAAAATCAAACTGCTCATTAATTTTTTTGATGAGATAAAAAATGAAATGTAAAAAAGCAGACCAACGTGCCCCCCGTCCCTCCTTTCTTTTTTATTAAACTTGACTGCATGCTATACATTTCTGTGAAAATTGGATACTTCCAGAAACATCACAGCTTTAAATCAAAAGATGAATTAAACATCATCGAAGTAATATATGAGAAAAACCAGAATCTTTTCAGATCAAAATATTGAGGTCTGAAACTCTGAGGTCTGAAAAAGCGAAACAAGGAGGAAAACTTTACAAAACAAACAAAAATGGCAGGAATTCCAGCAAAAGTGAAAAAAAAAAAAATCATTCATGTAGAGGAGTAGGTTTGATTTGATAAGCAAATTTAACCTTTACTGCTGAGGAGTTTTGCAATGCTATTTGAGCAATTCTTACCTACTAAGTTTAAAAAATTTAACTTTAAATTGCAATAGCTTTGCTTAATGCTGTCGACAGCAAAACATTAATATAAAAACCAGCACATGTTATAATAAAAATAGGCAAAAAACTTTTTGTTAGTAATTCAAATCCTTATCAAGGAACTCTATTCTTGATTTTAAAAATGAAACTTCTTAATATACCACATGGATAACAAGGATTAAAATAGCTATAAAAGTCTTATGCACACACATCTAAAAGTACATATAAAACATTATATTAAAATTTAAAACACTCAAAACTTAACATATTTAATTTTATTTCTTTTCAAAGCCATCTAAATCTAATTTCTTACCCATTTACACTTCTAGGAGAATGGTGAGCAGTTGCAGCTGAACTTGCAGAGTGAAAATTGCTCTGAGGGGCAGCAGCAAGGGAAATAAATGCTGATTGAGATCCAACTGCAGTTGAATTTGGCGTTGGAGCAGGCAATATGTTAAGCATTTGTGTCCCACTGCTAATTTGGTGCACTGAGGACGGTTGTTGTATCTAGAATGAAAATTTTTAGATTAATTAATAAGCACGACTATTTGATGAAATAAGTAACACAAGCAAAAGAGATAAATGCAAAAC
The DNA here is from genome assembly GCF_026930045.1 of Uloborus diversus. Classification (NCBI taxonomy): domain Eukaryota; kingdom Metazoa; phylum Arthropoda; class Arachnida; order Araneae; family Uloboridae; genus Uloborus; species Uloborus diversus. The sequence goes on along the minus strand of NC_072737.1, from coordinate 157,541,419 downwards.
TGTGGCACTCAATTTCTCTTGGAACAGTATACATATTTTGAAAATGAGGAAAATTATTTCAAACAATATTTGTTGCCTTCAAAATTAGTTTCGGTAAATCAAAAATTTCGGATAAAAAAAGGTACTGGAAAATGGCCGACTTTATACAAAATGAAATTTTTCTGAGATAAAAAGCAGAAATTAGAGGGATAAATCACGCAGTGAGGGTTTTGTTGAGCACCAGGAGTTGGGATCAAGTTAGATAAGTTTTCCAAGATTTCCACGAGGTGTGTCAATCCTTAAAAATATCTTTAACTATCGGTAGTAGGTAGTAGAATTTGCAATAAAAACATCTAAATAGTTGCTACACATAATTTAAAATGTTGACATACTTGTGTTACATATTGCGTAGGTACCATCACATAATTAGAGGAACCAGCAACAGGAAACAATGTTCCACCAGATAATGGATTCAACTGACCAGTAGAAACCATACCAGTACTTGTACGAATCTGTGAACTTGTTGAACTTGGTATAAGAAACTTTGGTCCAATTGGTTTTGGAGCCTACAAAAAAAAAATTAATGTTAAAAATATAAAACAGTATCTTAAAGTACATCAATATATTGTTTTCTATTTTAAAGTAAAAAGTAAATACTTTAATTGGAAAAATACATTAAAAATGTAATAACTTTTATTCTGTGATTATCTAAATGAACATTATTTTTTAAAATACCAGTAAACGTTTTCCTTTGCTAATGTTATTAGATTTTCATCGGTCCTTCAAAATAGTGCCTTTCACTTACAAGCAACTTCACGCCAAATAGGTAGGGAGAGTTGAGGCTTATGGGAACTAGGAACTTGTTAGACCTGTCTTAATTATTTAAATCTTTTACTTCAACTGGTCAAAGCTGTAGTCAGAGAAGGGTCTTAAGATTTCAAGTTCCAAAATAGAATACTACACTTTCATTTATGATTAAGCTTGAAACATTGATTGTTCTTTTCCCTTTCTATAATTTGCATTGAAATTGTAAAATTTTTATTCAATCTAAAATATATATCATACATCGGGGGTCCATTCAAACACAAATTGGGCCCATTCTGTAGCCCCTTCACAAAATTCTATATTGTACAAGCGGCCATTTCAAAACTTTCCGTTTGTAAAACCAGTTCTTTCAACACTTTTAAGCTGAATCAATTTGACCAGAAGCAAAATATCACTGAAAGAGCCCTCCAACTTTCAAATCATTTAGGTCAAGTCACACACATTAGGTTAAGAGTCATATTAATCAAACATTCCCAGTGAAGTCTTTAAGGCCAAAAGAAATTCCGGATTAGGTTTCGGATAGCTAACATGCTCTATATGATGTGACAGGATCCCCCATATATATCAATATAAATATTTTTTCCTTTACGTTTTCCATAAAAAGAAATTTTTTTTTTCTTCACAAGATGCAGACTTCAAAATTAAAACTTAGATTGACTCCTGTACATGGATATTCCATTTGAGAATGGCAAGACTGGAGTTAATAGAAAGTATGACGCAAACATGCAACGACATAACATACACTAAGGCTTAAAAATTCTAACATAACAAACATGACATTGTAAAACTTTCTCATAACATACAATGTGAAATAGTAATGTGAAAGTTACTTCATATCATAAAATCAAAATTAATTTAAAATACCTTGTAGAAAATTTGTTGAAACAAACTAATGAACTCTCCTGTAAATAACAGGCTACAGCCTTGCGAGTTATGACCTATAGTTGAAGTAGTGAAAAATAAAAAACCTAATGGGTTTTTATCTATGCAAAAACACATTCTTACCAAGCATAGAGCTAAGAAAGGAAACAATGTATTTTGAAGATATTGCTCATGTGAAGGAAGAGTAAAAAAAATGTAGACCATTAACAGTTATACAACCCAAATTCAAAATAATAGAATATTTCTCACTTTTGGGAAAAAAAAGTTTATTCTAACCAAATACAAATGCAAATTAGGTATTTAAATGAACTTGCCACCTTTCTTAGACCTTAAAGTGTGCAGTTGATTTCAAATATACTCAATTAAAAATAATCTTAGACAGAATAATCCAAAAGTTTGTAGAGATGAAGATTTACATTGAGTCAAAAAATTAGAATATTCAAATCAAAGGGGGGAAAAACACTTCTAAAAGAAACAATATCAATACTAGAATGCATTATTTTTTGCTGGATTCCATACTTTAATCCTTTAGCACACACAGATTCTCTCTTTCTACCACCTGTTTACCATAAAATCCCGAAAGAAACCGAGAAGAAAGTTTCAGAACAAAATTAAATATTAAATAAGGCTAATTAGGCTAGCATTACTAATAATTTTATGACTATAAAATACTAGTAAAAAAGGAACATTATATTAAATTGATATATTAATGGTGCATTAATACATCATAAAAATATAGTACATAATGTTTTGGTAATTTTTAATAATAAATGAACAATATTACTATGATTAATATAATTTTTATATTAAAGATACCACAGTTGAAAAAATACAGAAAATATCATGATATTTTCAAAATATATATTGTGATATATATCGACTGATATGTATCATGATATATATCAGCGAACCTTGATTACTGGATTTACAACATACCGGTTTTGCTGGTGCAATGGGGACAGTTGTTCCAATTTGAGATGTAGATGCTTGAGAAGTAGTCGTTACAGCAACAAGATTTGTCGTTAACGTAGATACACTGCTGACAGGCATCAAAGTAGTTTCCTTTTTCGCTGTAAAAAAGCAAATATCTCATTAATACTCGGGACCAAATAATTTTCAATTTTTGTACAGGATATCTGCTAAATTTTGAGTGTTGAAATTCATAACTTTCCATGACTTCTGTTCGTAACTTTCCAGGACTCACAAAATGTCACTTTTTCAGAAAAAAACATCGATTTTTCACAAGAATATCTAAATTAGTCATTTCATGAAAATTAAACTGCAACTATCTGATCATATGTTTTTAAAAATTCAAATTAAAATGAAATGTCACTAGCTCAGCTACTATTAAACTAAAAAACAATATGCATCAATGACTACTGATACACATGAAATAATTCGAGTTTTAACTTAATTATTTTGCTACCAAAGACATATATATATATATATAAATCTATAATTTTTTTAAACATTTCTTGGATTCCAATAAATCATTCAAAATTTTTATAGTTAAGAATTTTTGCATAGGTAAGAATTTTCACATGCAAATAAATTTATTATTTTTCATCTGAAAAATCTGATATGACACACAATAATTTTTCCGAAAAAAAGTTATGTTTAGAAAATGATTTTTCAAAATAAAAGAAACTTCAAACATTAAGCAATAATAATGTAAAACTACTGGTGAACAGCTTAACATTTCAGCTTTATTTTTTTTTCCCTTTTGATTTTTTTTAATATAATTTTTTTTAAACTAGTTTTCTAAAAAAAACCTATGACTAGCAACAATTTAGTAATTACTAAAATTAAGTGTGCAATAAAGAAAACAAATAATCGGGAAAAAAAATTAAAATTGAAAAATTTAATAATTAACTTACCAGACATTACCAGACATATTACTGCTAAAGTTTTAGGATAGGCTACAAATATTGAAAAAAAAAATCCCTAATTTGTTATTTTTGCAACATTTTCCGACTTTTAACAAATTTTACCCTCGAAAATTCCGTGATTTTTTTATTTTATCAACATTCTAAAAGTACTTAATTCTTAAGACCAATTTTATTTTCTAAAATCTTCATTAACTTAAGACACTGCTGAAAATTAATGATAATGAGTCTCTTGAATCAACATGGATATAAATGACTTAAAAAAAGACTAATGAGAGGGGCAAAATTTGAAGTCTAGAAGCCCTCAGTTACACAATTAGACATATAAAGAAAAGAGGTTTACAAATAATGCTTGACACATAATTATAAATGTTCAACTAGAAGAATCACATAGTATAGAAAAATGAGTGAATATTATAAGTAGATGCAATTAGATTTTGAAATGTGTGAAAAATCAGTATTAACGCCAATAAACGTAAGAAACGACTAAGGTGCGTAAATTTTGCACCTAATCTGTACAATTTGATAAATGTGAATGTTCTTGAATTCAAAATCCATGACTTTTGAGCATTTTTTGCTGAAAATCATGATTTTCCATGACAATTTTTATCATAGTCCATGACTTTCCAGGTGCACGGACACCCTGTTTGTATTAATAATAATTTCATAAAATAAATAACGCTTTTAAGAATGCAGCAAAAATAGCAGTCAACATACCAATTGCATCACAGGTAAAAAGTTATATATTTTCACTCTTGTAAGAATTATGAATACACACACACACACACACACATATATATATATATATATATTATATATATATATATACCTGTTTTTAAATGCATAAATACTTTAAAATACAATAGACCCTCATTTTACGCAGGTTTATTTTACATGGTTTAAAATTTGACACCTTTAATTTTATTTTAAGCAGATGAGTTTTGGTTTTACGAGGATACGGCAATGCTATCAGATAAAATTTTCCCCTCTTTCAAAATCCAAACCCCTAAAGATTGCAGATTACGCATAATCAACTGCATTTTGGCGGGCTAATAATCGAGTTTGGGCCACTGGAGACATTTTATGCGATTGGTTCCAGAGCTCTTTCCAGAAGTAAAGTTATCAAACTCACATAGTTCAAAACTCACTAGAAGAAGAGCTTTTAGGAGTGACAAAGGGAGGTCAAATCCAACAAGGATATCGATGTCGGTGACGCACAACCAAAAACGTTCACAGTAAAAATTTTAAGCCACTCCTAGACAATAGAAATGATCTTTCTGATTTGTTAGTGAAGGAAGATTCTATCATGGAAATTACGCAAGTGATCATGGATGCGTTAATTTGTGCAAAGAATTACAGAGAAAAATTCTTAATGACTGCCAAAAGACTATCATAGCCAACTCCTCTTTATAAACAGAACACAAAATCAATTTATGCTTTCTCTATGCATGTTGTGCATAAAAGTCTATATACGTACACGTTAAACTTATTATACAATTAATCATCACTAGAATGAAGTATTTTGTTATCTACGGAACTAAACCCCTATTTTAACACCAGAATTAGGTCTCAATTTATGTGGCATTTCCATGGAATGTAACCCACCCCTGTACATTCACATAGAGTAAAAACACTTATAACATCAATAGTTTAATTATCAATTGCTTAGTAACTGAAATAAAAAGGAACAAATAATCTACACATATAATAAAATAAGATGTTTGTGTGTGTGTGGCGCGCTTCCCGGGAAAACGGTAAGGCCTAGAAAGATGAAATTTGGTATACAGGTGCTGTTTTTGCTGAAGATGTGCACCTCGAACTTCGATTTTTGAAATTTTAATTAGAAAAAAAGTTATTTAATGTTTTATGTGTTTTTTTGCACTTTTTAGTAATTTTTACCTCACAGACTCCGAACCAATCGCAGCACACAAATATTTTTTGTACTATAGTGTAGGAAATTTAATTTTAAATATGATGAATGAAAAAAGTTTGAAGATAGAGCAATTTTTATATTTTTTATGAATTTTTGAAAAAACCTTCAATTTGCATGTTTTCCTGGATTTTATTTTTTTCTAATATCATCCTGCGAGAAGTATCAAAGCCTCATTTCTGAAATTTAAGTTAGTAATAGTAAAAACATTTCGCCCTCTTTAGAAGAAAAAAGTTCTTAAAAATACGCAATAGTTTTTTTTTTACAATTTTTTTAATGCTGAACTTATCATGTCCTTTCACGCATCAGTCGAAAAATGCATTCTTCAATCTTTTATGCCTGTGACGTCACTACTTGGGTTTCGATTCGATATTTACGATGGAATCTTAATCGCAAGCAATGTTAATCTTTTTTTTTACTATATAGCTTACTTCTACATTTTCTGACGTGATGACCACGTGTTTTTCCGGCAGCGCTTGCTTTTTTTCTTTCCTTTTTTTTGGTTTTATTTAGGGATTGCATTTATTTCTATTTCCACCCCCCCCCCAAGCTGGACCTTTCGCTGTATCTATATTACTTTACATTTCATAGTTGTGCGCATTAATTCAATAAAAACAGCGAGATTTTTTTTATCTTTGTCAAACGCTACTTTTTGCACACTACGGGGAATTTGAGCCTTTTTTTGCTCTACTTAAATAAAAAAAGCGGTTTTTTGAGTGATCTTTGTTTTTATTGAGAAATGGGCGGGGAGGTCAAAATAAATAGAGATAGATAAGAAAATATAGAGATAGATTGTAAAGGTAGATAGCCGCCGAGAGAGAGAGAAGGCGGCAATCTTAGCGTAAAAATGTGAATGGCACAAAAAAAAAAGATAGAGATGGATTGATTAATACTGCTGCCAAATTTATTTAAACAACCGCCGAAGGCGGCAAACTTGAAGTAAAAAGGTAAATGACAAGTTAGCCAAACTGCCGCCGTAGGTGGCTGCTTGCACAGAAAGGCGAATGGCGTAAGAAGGCGAACCAGCTGGTCGCCGCAGGCGGCGAGTAATTGTTATAAAACATAAAATTGTCAGATTTAAGATAGCATAGTTAAAAATAACCTCCAGCATAGTTAAAAATAACCTCCAACTTAAACATAATTGAAATATTAAACACTGCGGTGTATTTCACTGCACTAAATTTTTGGTAATGCACAAGATTGATACAAACATGCTTTCAAAAAGAAATGCATTTTATAAAATAAATTAAAATTTGGAAGAATGAAAAAGAAAGTGGGAAAGGAAAAGTAATTTCCAGTGTAGCACATGTTCAAATCAATAAAAAATATTTTTAATACATCAGTGAACATATCCATTATTTATTCTGCTAGGAGATGGTTCTAAAAAGAGTAAGGGGAGGGAGAAGGAAACATAATTTGTGAAAGTTTTAAATAGGCGTCAATTAACGAATAAACTGTTGTGCTGAAAATTCAATGAATCATTAATCAACGTTTTGAAGCACAAAAATTGCAAATTACTGCAGACACCTGTTTCAGTATTACAAGGAACACCTTTTTCAATGCAAAGAAGTGTGAGCTTCTGGATCACGATGAAACAGGAGACAGTAAATACCAAAAAAATTTAATTTAACAAAATAAAAACGACAAAATGACACCTGGAGCTGAAATTTATTACATAACTCCACCACGAAAAACTGTTAAGTAATAAATTTTCAAGAAGTCCCATAAACAATGCAAATTGTCCAAAAATGAAACCACTCCGAATAAATCAGCAATAAATTTACTGACTGGAAAAATTATGTATGGAAGCAATGTAACCAAATGGAGAAATGCAGAAAACAGGGTTCATACTCTATTTGGATGAAAAAATTCCATGACTTTTCCAAGACTTTTACATGACTTCAATAAAAATTTTCATGACCTTGTTACAGCATTATTTAATATCTAGCAAGAATAGCACAATTTAATATCTAACTTGCCAATTTTTAGAAATGAGCATTGGCAAAAACTTCTACATGACTGCCACTACTTCATTGAAGCACTTACTCGTAATGGGAAAAAAATGTCAGTGTACACTTAAAAAACTAAACTATTTTTATTTGGCTTCATCATATAAGTTTAAGTGCAGTAAAATTGCAGTAAATGGAATATAATGATGCGTAAATGTCTAATATTTTTTTATAAACAGGCAGAATGATAACCAATGGGACAAAGATTAATGAGTCATCACTAAATTTCAATAAATTTGCTTCAAAAGTTGTTTTTTAGTGTCAACAATGGCATTTAATCATCCACACAACTTCACAGTATTTTCGTTTTTTGAAGTAAAACCACATAGTTTAGTTTTTTGTGTTTCTAAACCAGGTAATCATATGAAAAACCCATTCAGTAGTGAATAACTCTCCTGATTCAAAAGTACTTGTTTTTCTTACTTATTTGCACATTTTCAAATGTATATAAATTAACAAGTTCAGAAATTTCAACACATAATGTGTGATTCCCGACATTGAACGTAGCAGTGAGCCGTATGGATTAGCTTCGTGGGCCGTATGTTGGGCACTACTGTTCTAGAGTATTAGAATTCCCCTTTTTCTGTATTTTATCACCTGACTAAAGATCTTTATTTTATAAAACCTTCAACAAATTAAAATAAACTCTGATAAATTTTGTACTAAAGTTATTACGAGTGATGGAAAGCAACTCGGATGCAATTGAATTGCGTCTTTAGAGTGGGCGTGACCAAACCAAGAACTTGCAAGTTTGCTACTACAGAATATGAAACATAAAAAGTGTTGAAAATAATAATTGATTCAAAATGAGTGATGCCCAAGCAGTAAAACCACATCACTAAAAAAGGGCGAGTGGTTGCGACAGGAGTGGATGCAATGAGATTTCAAAATTCAGATCTGAGTCATTCCATTTCAAATCAGGCAGGCAGGTATGAAAAGTGTCATATGACCATCACCGATTTTTTTGAAAAAAATACAGTAGTTACAACTAAGGGACATATGAAATATCCCAAAAGGATTTTACAAGAAAAATTTTTTTTCTTCAGTTACAGCCTATTAAAATTCTGCACCAAATCCTCCATTTTGGAAAAAACCGGCAAAACACTCCATTTCAAATGGACATTATTTCGAAAGTATTTAACCTATTTGAATAATTCTTTTTTCTAAAAATAAATAAGGACCCATATATCCTTTAGACATCGTTTTTGAAAGTTTAGTTAGGATTTTGATAAAGAAAAAAATCATTTTTGTCGCGAAAAAACTGCATTTTTACCGATTTTATGATTTTTTTCTCCATGAAAAAAAAGTTTTTTTTACTAAACGGAGATGGCAGTCTAAAGCCCTTATATGATAGTTTCATAACATATTTTATTATAATCCTTGGATGCATACAGCCTCGGAAATAAAATTTAAAATTTTGAAAATTTTCAAAAATTAGCGATTTTTGAAGTGATTTTACTCAAAAAACCCTTTTTTAAAAATCGAAAAATTGGCTCATTTGAACCCCATATAATGCTTAACAAGTGGGTAGACACCGCATCCCGTATTTTTTCCCATAAAATGTTTTATGATTTTTTGAAAGTGACCTTATCGCCCATGGCATGCATGTAAAATAAAAATTTCTAATAGTTTCAGTAACTGAAATTCTGGTTATATTAATGCCTAATAACTACAATAAAGGTGGCCTTTATCAGGAACAACTAAAATCTTACTAACTTTTAATAATATATCAGTAACAAACCGCTGTTGATGACCCAGTCAATTCGTCTTTTTGTAAGACTCTGTGTATAGTCTTTAGAAAGAAAAGCCTTTGGTGATTATATTAATGACTAATAGCTACGATAATGATGTACTTTATCAGAAACAGTAAAAATCTATATTTTTTTTATAAATATTAGTTTATTTTGTCTCCAAAGCTATGCATTCACCGTTACTTTCATATGCAGCAACGAATCATATTTTTTCTCTTTCAATTCTCTTTCTCTTCAACTCAATTACGCGACAGGGGAAACCATCAAAGGGAAGAACAATACAATGCATTTAAAACGATTAATTTTAATTTCGTGCTTTGGTTGACATTGGCGAATGTTGTCACATAATTTTTGGATCCTACCTAGTATGATTACTTTTATACTTAAGAATATGTATACTAAATTCATACCGCAAAACCCACTTGTAGTTTAAGAATTTAAAAAGCCCACTGTTTTATGAGAGAAATAATTAATTGAACATGGTTGTAAGTTGAGGTAACCAAACAGATCTCACCAAAGGTAGCTATTATAGCCAGGGATCCAATTTCTAACAAAAGAAGGTCAGGATCCCTATAGTCTTCAGAACTTATTTTAATGCTTAAGTGGCCTGAATTCGGTCAAAAATAAAAAAATTTGAGTGAAACAAATAAGGAAGTATGGGATCTCAGCTCCCATAACAATTAGGCGCTGATCAGCAGAAAAATATATTCATTTAACAAAGTACAAAAAGACGAATTGACTGGGTCATCAGAAGCGGTTTGATACTGCTACATTATTAAAAGTTAGTAAGATTTTAGTCGTTCCTGATAAAGGGCACCTTTATTGTAGTTATTAGGCATTAATATAACCAGAATTTCAGTTACTGAAATTATTAGAAATTTTTATTTTACATGCATGCCATGGGCGATAAGGTCACTTTCAAAAAATCATAAAACATTTTATGGGAAAAAATACGGGATGCGGTGTCTACCCACTTGTTAAGCATTATATGGGGTTCAAATGAGCCAATTTTTTGATTTTTAAAAAATGGGTTTTTTGAGTAAAATCACTTCAAAAATCGCTAATTTTTGAAAATTTTCAAAATTTTAAATTTTATTTCCGAGGCTGTATGCATCCAAGGATTATAATAAAATATGTTATGAAACTATCATATAAGGGCTTTAGACTGCCATCTCGGTTTAGTAAAAAAAACTTTTTATTCATGGAGAAAAAAATTCATAAAATTGGTAAAAATGCAGTTTTTTGACGGCAAAAATGATTTTTTTTCTTTATCAAAAAACCTAACTAAACTTTCAAAAACAATGTCTAGAGGATATATGGGTCCTTATTTATTTTTAGAAAAAAGAATTATTCAAATAGGTTAAATACTTTCGAAATAATGTCCATTTGAAATGGAGTGTTTTGCCGGTTTTTTCCAAAATGGAGGATTTGGTGCAGAATTTTAATAGGCTGTAACTGAAGAAAAAAAAATTTTTCTTGCAAAATCCTTTTGGGATATTTCATATGTCCCTTAGTTTTAACTACTGTATTTTTTTCAAAAAAATCGGTGATGGTCATGTGACAGACCCTGCCTGATCTGAAATGGAATGGCTCATCTTATTTTTGGATCGTTCAATTTTTGACTTTTAATAATTTTTATGTGTTATACTATTTAATCACTTGAGATTTCTAACGCTCTTTTAGTTACTGTTACTTTCTCTTTGTCAAGGTTCCATGACTTGAAATGAATTTCCATGACTTTGAATGAAAATTTCAATTTTCCATGACTTTTCCAGGTCTGAAATTTGCTTATTTTTTTCCCATGACTTTCCAGGATTTCCATGACCCGTACAAACCCTGAGAAAAAAAACAGAGAGAAGGATAAACAAATTTCCCCAATTCATTGGATCTTGATTTTTGGGAATCTTTCCACATCCTGAGGAACTGGTCTAATTTAGTTAACAATTTTAGTGCAATTCTGTATTTTTCTTCTGTGTGGACTCCATTTTTAAAAATGGTTTAATTTTTCTATTATTTTTATGTAAACGCCTGTACATTTCTTCCTTTCACATTTTGCTTTCTTATTTCCTTTTGTGATCAACAAATTCCAGTTTATTTATCCTTCACTCTGTTTTTTTCTGCATTTCTCCATTTGTCACATTGCTTCCATACATTATTTTTCCGTTGGTAAATTTATTGCTAATTTATTCGGAGTGGTTTTATTTTTGCACAATTTGCATTGCTTGTGGGATTTCTTGAAAATTGATTACTTAACGGTTTTTTCCTGATGGAATTATGTAATAAATTTTAGCTCCAGGTGTCATTTTGTGGTTTTTATTTTGTTAAATTCAATTTTTTGATATTTATACTGTCTCCTATTCCAATTGCTTTCTTTGGATGACTTTTTATCCAGAAGCTCACAGTTCTTTGCATTGAAAATGGTGTTCCTTGTAACACTGAAACACATGTCTGCAGTAATTTGCAATTTTTGTGGTTCACAATGTTGGTTAATGATTCATTTAAATATCAATTAATTCAATTTACTGATTTTGCAGGTAATTTTAAAGTGCAAAGTCAAAATAAATCTTGGAGATACAAATTTCAATCCTAGAGAGAGATATATAAAACTCTGAATGCTCATTATTAACATGAATTAAATTTTAGGTAGTTTGATATGTCCCAGCTGGAGCTTGACAATTTTCTGATAAAAAAAGTCCAATCATGAAACTTATTTTTAAATTCAAATACATTGCCCACATACAGTGGCTGGAGAGGGGAGACTGTTAGTCAAATGTTAAGCATCTTTCCTTGTCTGTGCTTTTAAAAGTTCAGATTTACACAGAAAAAAATCAATAGTAATCGAACGAGGGTCCTGTAAGCTATAAATAATAATGAACAAAAATATAATTTTCATCATTTTCTGTGTATGAAAAACTTGACTTTGGAACTGTCTAGAAGGGCTATGTGTGTTTGGTCACATTATAACTACAATTATAAATTTCCTCTTTCAATAACACTTCCATGATTCACAAAAGCCAAATAATCAAGTGTTTTCCAAATGGTACTGATAATACACAAACCAGAGAGTCAAAAGTTCAATGAACTTAAAAACAGAAATTGAAATTTGTAAAATGAGAAGTTTTCTGATGTGAATCAGAAAGCATTATGTAGCAATTGTGATTGTAGTATACTACTAAGCAGGGCACTATTAACTAGAGATATCTCCCTCCTGGATCTTTGGCCTCGATTTAATGTTTCCAATTCTTGCAGAGCAATACCAAAGGATTACAAAAAATATGGTAGACAAATTTTTACAAACTGTAATTTGATTCCAATGTTTAGGATAACATGCATACTGTCTGATCTCTCTCTGTTGAACGGTTCTATTTTAAAAAGGGGTGAGAGCTTGATGAAGCTGCACCATGGTGGCATTTCTGCTTTATCGATAAGGAAAGGGAATAAATTTAAAAAAAAAGCCTAAACTCAAACCAACACCTCTAATAAACAAATCCAACGGGGGGGGGGGGGGGACTTTCACATTCTTTATTTCTTCTCAATATCTCTCCTATTTTAATAAATTTTAATAAAATCAGAAGCGACATGACGCATGCGCAAATTTGAAGAAGGTTGTGGTTTAAAATATCAAACATTACACTTTTAACTTTCCATAGTGTTCTTATTATCAAAATTTACTACATAAAATATGTTCTTATTACATAAAATTTTTGAAATGGTTTTGTATACCTGGAGTAGTCGTTGTAGATGTAGTACTGGCACTAACAAGTCTTACGTAATGAAATTTGTTTCCGGGTACTTGGATTGGTGTAGCAGAACCAGAGGTTGATGGTTGCGTAGCTTGTACTGTTGCTACAGTAGTAGTAGCAGCAGCAGCCACACTTGTCAGAATACTTGTAGCAGTAGCAGTGGAACTGCCAGTAATAGGTTTTAAAACAGTCTGCAAAAAGTTAAAAGCTTTTAATAAAAAATATGTTTTTATATCTTAATAGACAAATAGCAAAAATTCAATCTTTTATTTAAAAAAAAAAAAAAAAGCTTTACGAATTGCTTAAATGTGCTCTAAAAACTTACTTGGGGAACAGGTTTTAATATAACCTTTGTAGGCGACTGTGGAACAGACATTCTCACTGTAGGTACACCAGCAGTCACATTAGTAGGACACATCACAGTTGCAACTTTATTACCAGCACTTAAATTAGAAACTGTGACATTAGTGGCTGGTGCAATTCGCCTCGGCGACCTGGAGTATGTTACTGGAGCATAAGCAACTTTTTGTGTTGGCTTCACCGGAGACAAAAGATACTAGACAACGGGGAAGGAAAACATTACATACTCTATCAGACAAATTATAATGAATAAATGAAAAGCTATAACTTACCACCTAAAACTGGAGCTAAGGCAGAACTACAAGCTCACGCTGACAGCCCAGTTACAGCATCCAGAGATGGGGGCTTTGTCCTTGTTTTGGGCTCAGCAGTCTGTAATAGTTATATAACAACACTGGAGGCTGATACCTTCTCATTGGAGCTGAGATTACCTTCACACTGGTGTCCCCACTGGGGTTATTTTAGCTACCAGTCTGAAGGTAATTTCAGCTCTAATGAGACGGCATTTGCCTCCAACCTGGTTATGACAACTCTGGAGGATTGAGTCCAACACAAGGGCAAAACTGCAACCTCTGGATTCCATAACTGGCCTGTGGATAAATGATAACATGTAATGAATAAATGACATTTAAAAAAACTAAAAATGCTTAATATAAAAAGCACAATTAACGAAATTAAATATACCCTTCCTTAATTTTAATTTATCAGTTTCGAATATTACTACCTATGCATAACAAAACACTTAATAAATCAGAAGTAAAAAAAATTACCTTGGTGTCAAATGTAAACATAAAAGTTGAAAGCACGTGCCTAGACATGTTTCAGGGTAACAAGGAATCCTTTTCTTTAATTTTTTTTCAACGTGAAAATTCGGAGCTTTTTGACTTTAAAAAGAAAAATGTGGGAATGCATATTCATGGCTGTTTTTTAACCAGAAGCTTACATCTCTGTGCAGTAAAAGAGCTTTTCTAATATTAAAAATTGAAACATTATAAATAATTCAAAAATACAGGCTAAATTAAATCCCAATGTCTTCGGACTTTGAATAATTATTTGTATTTCATGGTAAGTATGTAAAAGATAAAAAGAGATGTGCTTTCTTAATTTTCTAGCTTAACCTGTTCAGGACACGCAGAAAGAGGAAGAAGCGCTATCCCAGGCCCGCACGCTCAGCAGGGATCCATGTGCACGGGACCAGGTGATTTTTGTAGTTGCCTAACTTTATTTAAAAATTCATATAAAACCATTATTGCAATTAAATGAGCTGAAATTTTTTATTCACCATCATTAATATTCTCTGAATATATTCCAGCTAAATTTTTATCGCATTGAAAACAAATCTGGGAATTTTGAGGGAAAATTTTGAGGGAATTTTTTTTCAGTAAAACAAAAGACTGTATATATGTGGGTTTTAAAAAGTTTTAAGTTTGCATTCAAACATTTAAAATACAGACAAAACAATAGAAAATAAAAAGACTAAAAAATATTTCAGACAAAAGTTAGAAATAGTAACTAATTATCGCTGAAACACTTTTGAAGCTTTGATGTCCGCTTGCCATTAACTTGCACTTAAAATACCTACGCTATAATCCACACCCTCAGAATCGCTGCTTCCGACATTCAAAATTAATACCTTCATTTTCGTATATGATTCATTCAACAATTTCGACATCTGATCCAATCATGTTTAAAAATTCTGTCCGTATTTTGTTTCGAGAGAACAACTGTAAGTTCAACATGTTTCTCAGTTATCTTCATATAACATTCAATAAATACAGTGAAGCCTGTTCATATGTTTTTGAATGGACTGTACAAAAAAAAAAGCGTATAAATAAAGAATCATGTAACAGACATACATTAATATTTGTTAGACTCTGCAAGGACTAATTAAAAAAACACATAATTGATAAAAACGCATAAAAGAGAAACGTATAAACGGTGCTTTACTGTATAATACATTATTTATGTGAAATACCAATTGATTTTTGAAATCAACAAGATCATAAGACTCCAGACTATCTATGATAGCACATTTTTGGGGGATTTCAATGGTTCTGTGATTTTGACTTCTCAAATTCATGTTCAAGAGAAATGTTTTTGTTGCAAAGATAATGTAAATATTCAAAATCCTTCAAGTACAGATATCCTAAATTGTTAGCTACAAAAATATTTTTACCTGTTTAGTGGGCGTCCCTTTTGCCTTAACTTGGTTTGAGGACGAAAAATATTCTCTCAACACTTGAGGCGATCCACTAATGTTCAAAAGGTTTCTTGACAGAGTATATGTTTTATTTGGGCTGGCCAATAAAATTGGCTGCGACTGGGTGACAACTATAGGTGTAGTAGCAGTTGCAGACACAGGAACTGGTGACACCAATGTTTGATTCGAAGCAGCATTATTTGTTATGATTACTTTTGTAATCATTTGTCCAGTTGAAGAGGGAGTTACTGCTCTTTTTACGGGACCTTGTGATGTATTTGAACTACTAGCAATTGTTGAAACGACGGGCTTATTTGCAACAAGTGTTGGAGTTGTTCCAGGCACTTGGCTAAGCAAAATTTTTACATCTCCAGGCTTTGCAGCTGTGGAAGGGGCAATAGCATTAAGTATATTTCCTGTTGCGTTAACAGTTGGCAAAGTCAAGATTTTTGTTCCAGCAGAAACAACACCAGATTGTGGGACTAATGCTACATTTGAAGCAGAAACACCTGGAACACCTTTAGCTCCAACAAAGACAGTAGAGAGATTTGTTGGAGGCTTTTGAAATATTAAAACTTGTGTGGGATTTGATTTGTTTGTATTAACAAGGCCAACTTTTGACAAGGGTGCGTCTGCTGATTTTATAGCAGGAACAGAAGTAACAGTTGATATAGGTGTTAAAAAACTGGAATCGGAAGATTGCACTGCATTAGTCATCAAATTTGCATCACTGATGATGGAAAAATTTGACAAATTAACAGTTCCATCGACAGAAGACAATGTATTTACTATATTATCAGATGGATCTGAATTGAGAGAATTTTTATCAAACGATATATTGAATAAGTCTTGGTTACAATCAACTGTATCTGTTCTTAATATAGATTCACCAAGTGGATTTTCAGCAACAATATTCATTGTATCTGGCATCAGAATTGAATCCTCATCTTTACCAGAAGAAAGGCTTGACATAAAAGATAAGCTAGATTCATTCAGATCAATATCAGCTTTGGGTGACAACTCTATAAATAAGGAAAGAAAAATACAATAAATGTAAAGCCCAAAAGAAAAGAAAAAAAAAACCACATAAATAACGCAGGGAATCAGTGGATGTGTAACATTAAAATGTTGATGATCTACAAGGTTCAGTTACAGGTCAGGGAAATCAATATATGTTTATTATTTTTATTAAGGATACAAGTAAAAGGCTTTCTGAGAACATCAATATTTTTGCAGATGCTACCAAAGATATTGGGGGCTCAGGAGGGGATAACTACAAAGAACTAGTAAAAAAGTTTCAAGAGTATTTAGATGGGATTTCTTGGCTCAGATGTCATATATCCTTCCCATTTGGCGATATCCAAATTTTTGCACAAAATTTAAATTATTTTTTTCGCCAATGAGGCAATGATTGCAATATGTTGTGTTTTCGTTCTTGATATTAGTTCCATATTTATTAGTAGTTCAGGCTGAGTGTGTGGATTTAGACAATGAAAAAACAAATTCTCTTTTTCAGAATTCAAAAAAATTCTCACTTTCAAAGTTTTTGAGGGGTTTTTTTTTGTAGTTTCTTAACTTTATTTTTTTGCATGTAAATTTATTTTGCAAAAATAGTATGGTTATTTTACTCTTAAAGGTTATTATCAATGTCAAGAATTATTCAGGAAAATTCCTCAATTTTTTGCGATTGATGTAAACATTTCAATGCATATTTTTAGACTGTTCTCATTTCCATAAACGTCCATTCCTTTTGGTACTGAATAACTGAAAATAAGTTGACTCTAGCATTTTATAAAAATATGAAGGTGTTATTTTATCTAAAATAGAGTAGATCTTTTTGGTATTTTGAAAGCATTTCTGAATAGCAAATTAATGTATGGTAATTTTGTATTGTTTATGTTTTGGATGTTTTTTCGAATCATTCTACTTTTCATGCATCAAAATTTGAATAACTTTGCTTTTTTTTTCTGGACTGAAATAGTATTAAAAATGTTTTATACTAGACTTGTAGTTTTTGCTCATTTAGTAGCATTTCTGTATAATTTACTTTCCGCAGGGCCGATCCTAGCAGGTGTGCAGAGTGTGCACCGCACAAGGGCGGCCAAAGCAAGGGGCGGCCGCAGGCCGCATCATATAGTTCTTTTAATTAAGCAAAATTCCTCAAGAATTTCTCACAAGATGACATAATAAGTCGAATAAATATGCAGAATTTAAATGTTTAACTATCAAATTAGGTGCAATTTTCCAACAACATAGCATATTAAAAAAAATGCAATGTTAGAGCACATTGTGTTGCTCAATTATCCATTAATATCAACTCTTTATTCACATGCTTCATTTGGTTGCAAAATTTGTGACAGAACTGGTAATAAGGCATGGATACAGGGGAGGGGCAATGACGGAAGTCCCCCCACCCCCCAAAGCATGGAAGGGTGCCTTCTAAAGACCACTAATGCTCATCCACAGCCTCCCAAGCTTTTATTGACCCTTAACATTGAAGACATATTTATGTAAAAAAAAAAAAAAACTATGCTGATAGCATACTTTCGCAAGTGTTTCAAACAACAAATTCTGTGTTCAGCAGTCGTAGATGCGTAGAGACTGGAGAGACAATGGAAAATTGCGACTCCCCCGAGAGTCAAACATATATAATCAACGAACTAAAATTTTTAATTTTCCCCCTTTACTGCAATTTTTCTAGTTAAAATCACGAATGAACTGGTCGGTTTCAGATCAAGTAGGAGGACAGGGCCCTTGCCCCGGGCTGCAAATTTTAAGTTTGACTTCAAAACGAAGATCCAAAAGGATGCCTTGACGAGACTAAAGAAGGCTTCAAACTGCGTTTTTAGGACTTTAATTCCGGAAAATTTCGCTGGTTGAACCACTGATTTTAAGGATCCAATTAAGTCTCTTATTCACCCTTTCTACCTTAATGTAATCAAACATAGCCTAAAAATGCTGGCTCCAAAATCCAAAATGTCTTTTCTGGGGACAGCCCTTCCTAACGTCATCAAAAAATTGCTCAATGGTATTTTTCGAATTTCTTTTTTGAAATTTTTGCGGTAGAGGGCCCTGAAATTCTTTCCCTAAGATTACTACCAAAGATGGTCTGAATTAGCGTCTCTAAAGAGGCCCCCAATCCTACCCACTTAACGTATTCAAAAACAAACTAAAATTGCGTTTTTCAATCATCAGTTTCGAAGAACTTTGGGAGAAATACCGCGGATCCCCCTTAACGTAATCACAATAGCTCAAACTTTCGTTTTTAGATGGTTCCGTGAAGCCACCAAACCCTTCCTGCCTAAACTAGCCTGAAATTGACTTCAGTTTCAAAAAACAGTCCTTGAGGGCACACTGAATCCCCAACTGCTCTTTGTCCCATCGTTATCAAACAATGCCTAAAATACGATTTTGGTACTTCTATTTCTAAAAAATTCCGGATGGCTTACGTAAATTTTCACGGCACTAGGGCATCCCCCAACAATCGGAGACAAGTCTTTAGTTGTATTTTTCAGATATTAATATCGAAAAATATTCAGAAAGATCCGCTGAAGCTTCTCGGTTTCCTTAACGTCACCAAAGATAGTACAAAATTGAGCTTTTTAGAGCCCTAAAACCCTTCCTTCACAAAAATAGCCTAAAATTGATTTTAATTCCGAAAAATATTTCCTCAGTTCGGAATATTTTCCCCTATCGTGTCCAAATCTAGCGAAAAATGTGTTTTAGAAACAATAGTGCCGATAAATTACCAGAGAAAAGATGCCAGACCCCCTACTGTCACCAAATACAGCCTAAATTTGAGTTTTAAACTTCAATTTTGAAAACTTTCGATAGGAGACAACTGAATATCCTTCCCTCCAGCAACGTCAACAAAGATAACCCAAAATTGCTTGTTTAAAACTTCCGTTTCAGAAAATTTTCAGGGAGAGCGCCGATCCTTTCACTATCGGTCCTTTGTTAAGATCACAAAAAATAGCTGCAATTTAACGTCAATTTTTAAAGAATTTTAGGAAAGAACTCCAACATTACTTTCCCCTCAAGTTTCGGAAAATTTCCTAAAATTGCAATTTTTGACGTCAATATTGAAAATTTCTCCATGGACCTTGAATGTTCCCGACTCTTTTGTCCTTGCAACCAAACAAAACCAAAAATTAATTACAACTATTTTTCATACGCCAATTTTGAATATTTTCTGGGGGCGATACCCTCCCCCCCCCCTCCGTTTCTTCCTCCTCCGTCTTTCTTCTGATGTCACCAAAGGCAGACTATAAAATGCGTTTTTACTACTATTACCTTTTTAACAAATTCATCCTTCTGTTTTTTTTTTTTTTTTTAAATTAGAACTTGATACAGAAATTTGAAGAAAGATTTATATAGATTTATATGGGCGTTATAGTCAAAATATGCTAATTGCTCTTCAGGGGCGGCACATCAGGTCTTTGCACACGGGCGGCCGACAATCCTAGGATCGGCCCTGACTTTCCGATATTTTTATGTCTGTGATTGGTTTAGGAGATGTTTTCCGCTTAAAACATCACAATTTGAAAGGCTTTGTTTTTTTTAAGAAGAGTGTGAGAAAAGTTATTGTTCGATGAAATACAGTCACTACGTAATAAAAACATGTTATGAACACTCAACATGACATCATCAAACCAACCAATTGCTCTATGCAAATATACCCAATGCAACTAAGTGTAAATACAAAAGGGTAACCTGTTTTGAGGGCAATTGCCGCACATATCAATATTTAGCCAAGTAAAAGATAATTGACACAATGAGAAGAAAAAGGATGTAAGTGACAAAATTAAAAAAAACCTGTGCATTGTGCAAATAGTAGGAGAACCCCTTCTCTGTTTTGGGGCAATAAATGGTGCTAGTAGCCCTGATAGGTGCTGATATGTAGCATGATTTAGAAAAACAAAATCAATGAAAGCCTACCCAGGATCTGAACTTTAAACGTGTTTTTCTCAAAACTTTATAAAGTCCACTTACATTCCTTTCTCACTTTCTTAATTGTGAAGGAGAGGCTTAATCACTGATGAGATGTCTACTAAATTAATTACATTTGCTGAATGACGAATGGCTGTGAAGGTTTTGAAAAATACAAATTTAAGACTATTTAGTATAATCGGAGAATGTGAGGTAAGGCAAAAGACTTCTTAATTACTAATTTAAAAAAATTTGCACATAAAAAACTTTCAATTCTTTTTGACAGTAGAAGGTCAGCAAATAATCTTCGTTTAGAAAAATTGAAATTTGTGACATGTATTCTAACAATATTTAAGTAAACTGATAAAGTAATAATTTCTAGTTGTGAATTGATCAAGCTAGCTAAATTTAAATTCTTATCTCTAACTCTTAGCCACAAACACAAACTATTTTTTTTTAATATTTTTAGTGACACCATTACATGTAAATATTTATTTTTAATTTATCTTTCCCAAGTAAGTTATTTTATTTTGCAGAGAAATTTTTAAATTTTAACAGCAACTGAAAGTCTAATGTCTTATCTGCAATGCAAACAATAACCAGACTTAGATAAAATAAAAAGCTTTCTGTGAACACAAATCCTAACTGAAAAATTTTCTGCAAATAATTATCTTGCCTAATTCACCCTTAATCTTTATATATTTCTTCCATGCGGACGTTTGTAGTTATAAGGCTTTTAAACGGCTGGACCGATTTGATCAAATTTTTTGTGTGTATTTAAGTTGCTCCAAGCATGGTTTAGAGTCGCAATGGATCGAATTGGAAACTTTTTTGTCAATTAATTAATTTAAACATTGGATGGTTATGTCTCCCAAATGATTAATATTTATTTTAACATATTGTTGAGCGAGAATCGAAATAAATATTTAACCCATTGCCAAAGTACAATAAAAGAGCCAGCTCTGCTTTTTGTAATGAAATTTCCTACTGCGATATGTCAATTGAGAATAGATAAAACGTTGAGAGAGAGTGAAACCTTCATTTCTTGAAAGCAACAATTTTAGGTCCTGTGATACATTTATAAGTACTGGACGGTTCATGCAAAACGTGTGTTCTGCCGTCGTAGTTGAACTATGTGACCAAATTGGTGCTTTAGGTTTTCCTAAGGTCCGTATATACGAGCTGACACATCAGCTAAACATCAGTCATTTTGGATCAGAGCACATGTTCTAGTTGTTGTGTTTTCTGGCGTGTTATTGTGTTTGGTGATTATTCGCTGTGAGCAATTATTAGCGGCATGTGAATTGTTTGTTAAATAAAATATTATTTTCGGCAAATTTGTCGAAATCCGAAACTTTGCTCTGGTAACTCGAGCTCGGCAACAATGAAAAATCAGATCCAAAATGGCTAAACTTAAGCTGATGAGTCGGCCTATCTATATAGTGGTTCTAGGTTTTCTTAACCAAATGTTCAGAAGTACTATACCTAGCAACATTTGTTTCTTGGCTCAAATCCATTTGAGTTTTGGCACCAATGTCAGAATACTTTAAGGATTATCAAACTAATCGGTACATTATTAAAAGGAAAAGATCATGGAATTTAAAGACCAAACAAATTTTATTTCCATCCAGATAAATTATAACAGGGTAACAAAATGATCAGTGCAGTGGAAGATTATCTTTGGTGGAAAGAATACATTAGGCAATATATGAAGTTTTAAAAGTATTAGTTCAAAAGATCGGACTGCTAATCGGTCGGAGTTGGCTTCGCTCACAGATCAGCTGGATTACAGTAACGTGGTGGCTTGGCGACTTTGGCTACAAACAATAGAGTTGCGTGATCATTTGTTTGCATTTAAAGCAGGGTTGGCAAGGTTTTGGACACTATGGTAAAAACCACGGTAAAAACCCTGGTTTTTACCGTCCTGTCCAAAACCCTTGTGTCCAAAACTATATTTTTAGAGAAATTGTATTTTTGAGAAAAAACAAAAAACAGAATAAAATGCATCAAAGTAAAGTTTTATATTGAACATTTATTCAATGTGAACATACTAGTGATTTATGCCGCTGATTTTAATCTAGTTATAGAAGTTGAATTCTTAATTTAAATTTGTATGCATGAGTTTATTTAATTATTTATTTATTGTTATTATTAGTATTATTATTTTTTGATAATGGTAACCAAATTTACTTATGCTTGTGCATGTGTGCAAATGAAAGCGGGGTTGGTCAGGTTTTTACCATCCGGTTCAAAACCCTTGTTTCCAAAAGTGTCCAAAACTATTTTTTTAAAAAACCATATTTTGTGAGAAAATATCAAAAACAGAACAATATGTGTCAATTTTTTTTTTTTGACTACTTAATATATTTATTTAATATGAACATTTAAGCATAAATATGTATATAGCTTATATATACAGCAGATTTTAATCTAGTTACATAGAAATTAAATTCGTCATTAAATGCTTCAATTTGTATGCCTGAGTTTCTCTTTTTTGTTTCCATAAACCAAATTTTTGGACATTTATGCATGTGCTGAAAGAAAGTGTTCAAAGTATAGTGCAATAATTGACTTAAATGCAATAAATGACATTTTTTTGTAAATACAGAATGTGTTATATTAAAAATATGAACAAAAAAAAAGAACACAACTTTTAAAATATAAGTTGTGTTTAATCATTAATTTCTTGCTCTTTAATCTATGAATTAAAAAATAATTTTCATTAAAACATCACACAAAATTTATTTGCAAAAACCATTAAAAAAAATGAAGCATTAAAAAAAATATTGTACATTTAATAACATTCCTTTGAGTTATAAATGTAACTGAAATTAGTTGTCTTGTTAGCAATGTGAATTTCCTTTCATGGCTCTACCAACTGTTACAAAAGGAAGTTTTTATGTGATAGAGTTATTGGCATTTTATTTTAAGTAAAATATTTTTTAAATGAACATTTTGGAGAAAAGTATTATCAAATACTTATTAATTAAACCTCATTAATATTTATATTTATGCATTACAAATACTGTAGTAAATACAAATTGATTAGGTTACACCCCTTTAGCTTTAGCATAGTTTTGGACAGTTTAAGACAGTTTCGGACAGTTTTAGACAGTTTCGGACAGTTTTAGACACTTTTGGACGGTAAAAACCACCTGTCCTGTCCTAAACCGGTTTTGGACAGTCCAAAACCCAACCCTGATTTAAAGCTACTGGTTATGTAATTTACTGTATTTTTTTGTTTATTTAGCGAAATATTTCAAATTGCAAAGAATTGTTTTTCACTTTCAAAGAGTATTTAGTTGAAGAATGTGGTTATTTTACATCAGGAGTGGGGGGGGGGGAGGAGATGAGTGATTTTCGCTTATTCAGAGAACTGTTTTTACCTTTATCATTTTTTTAAACGATATCCTTTTGATTGTTTTCTTCTTTTTCATATGGGGGATGTTGCAGCGGGACTTCTTGTTGGTTCTAGATGGGTAGTTAGTTTTTTACACTTAATATCTGAAGACACTTTTTATCCTTTGAGTATGGCTGAAGGAACAAACCACCAAGTACGGGAGAAAAAAGTTAATAAAAAGACTACTCAGTGGGCAGTAGATAAATCAAGTTGTAATAAATATACGCATTCTGACATCAAGCAGCTTAAAGCACTTTCTTTTACTTATTTTTTTCAACAAAACGGTTTAAACACTTGGTGGTTTATTGAATTTTTTTTACTTTCAATTTACAAAGTTTGAACAGAACAACTTCTGTCGGGTCCTCTAGTTTACATTAAAATGTGAAAAAGGGAAAAAAAAAAACAAATTCTTCATCATTAAAAAAAAAAATTTGCAACAACATATAGTTTAAGCTTATTTTTCACCAACTAAAGAAAATTGCCTTAATCATTATCTTTTTCCCAATATCAATCGCATGATCATCAATATTATTCGAATTTTATAGTGAAAAAGTTCATGCAGATCTGATATAAAACATGAGCTACCTGCTTTTAACTTGAAAATTTTATGAAGATATTTGATTTTGTAAACTAATCAACAAAAACTATTCATTTGTTTAAAATTAAGTATTTCTGCAAAAATAAATATCATATTTTCCTGCGTATTATCTGTTTAAGAAGTTTTAAATTAATGAGGTACGAATTATACTCTGCCCAGGATTATCTGTGCTTTTTTTTTTCTCCCTTTCAACGCCAACGCATTGAAACTCAATATACAGCAGGATTCACCAAAAGAGACGGTTCCGTAGTCTGTAAGGTTGTTTATTTTACATAGCTTGAATTTTCCTGTAATGCGATTCATGTTGTGTAAAATAAAAAACTGTACAGTCATAGTAGAAGCAGTCTCCATTTGCAATCGTTTACTTTGTCTTTAAGTAATTAGCATACTATAATAACGATTTCAAGAAGAAATCGTTATTTTTTAGATTAATTTTGCACAAGAAACAGAAATAAAGTGTGAAAAATTTTTTTAATGAATTTTATGTTCTTTTAAAAATTAATGTTAGTAGTGAAAAAAAATGTCTGCAGAGCCAAAAATTTTCTGTGAACGCCGTTTGCATGTCCGTCTATATTATGCAAGACTGCCAATAATCTTGCCTATTTTAACATAATTAACAATTTTCTTTTAACTAATTGATAAGCTTAGCAATACACACAGGGTTATACAGAGACCAATTTCCCAATAGGTAGAGTAGGCAGCAGCCTAGGGCGACAAATTTTGCTTCAATCCCATTCTTTAAATTATTATTCTTGAAAATAAAACATCAGTTGTTTTTTAATTTTGCCGCAAAACAGCAACATAATTGATCTTAACTTATCAGCGGAGTTTACCGTAATTGTCGAAGCCACAGAAAATGAGGTGTGACTAGAGATGTAAATTTCCGAAAATTTTGAAGTGGTGGAAAAAACACTTTTTTTTTTCAGGCAGAATTGGAAAAATTGATTTTTTTATGAATAAAAATAGGGTTTCTTAATAGCTCTGTGTTTCTTGGAACATATAAAGGGTTAAGCATTAAAAAATATATGCAATCTACACATCTTCTTTTTCTGCTTGACAGAAATACACATAAAAGTAAGTTTAATTGAAAAAAAAATTTTTTTTTAATTTATAACTGAGAGCTTTCTTGATCAAACACCAGAAACAAGTCAAGTCGTCGTTCAACCAATAATATTGAGTAATATGTGTCTAATCATAACAATTATATTGTCTATTTTAGATTGTCTTCGAAACTTGAAATAATAATTATAATTTTTGATTTTATACATGATTGATATTGTTTGAAAGAAAAATAAGTATGGTTTCCCTTAATTACAATGTAACTTTACTATCTAAAAATAAAAGCTATTGAGTTTTGATTTTTTCTAATCCAGTCTAAGTTTAAATCAAAACTAAATTGGTTTTTCTTTTCCTTTCCCACGGAAACCCCAAACCAAAACTGCGTAATGGTTTCTAAAGCTGATTCAGAATTTAAACTGGAGTTTCAGTTTATTCATACGGCCGTGCTAAGCACAGAAGTAAAAGTAGTCATACCTACACTTTTGGAAAAAAAAAAAAAAAAAAAACCCAAGTTATTATAACTAAGTTTTTCTCTGTTTCGAATTTTATTTAATAAATAAAATGCTTTCGGGTCATCAAAAGCTTTTTTTATAAATTCTGAAAAAAAAAAGGAGAGAGAGAGAGAGACCTGAATCAAATATATGGAAGAGCAAACTTTAAAACACAATCTCTCTGCTTGAGCTCAGCTGCAGATTCCACTTTTGTGCTTGGCACGGCAGCATACAAGGTGCGGCAAAAAAAAAAAAAAAAAACCTTGGACAAAGGTTGCATCATCGAATGGAAGTAAAGTAATTTCATTTTAATGAGCATCTTATTCATTTTTGTCTCTCAGTTTATTAGAAAATAATTTACACTGTATCTCCTAGTTTATGTATTGTTTTTCGTTTTTCTTACAATTTAAGTAAAAGACGTGCTATTTTAAAGTTGTTTAAGCAAGTAGAATGACGGTTTGTTTGCTTGTTATGCCGCTTCAAAAGGCTTAGAAATTATAGTCAATGTCCGGAAAGTGTACAAAAGCGAACAGTGAACATTTTAATAAAATAATTGACAAAATCCGAAGTCAGGCTTTGTCTGTGATGGAATCAGCACAAGCGACGAAAAATCTGGGGGTTTTTTTGTGGATGAGGGTTATAAAATGAATCAAAAAGTGTACCCGAAGGACATTTTAGAAAATTTGTACATCTGTGGACCTAAGATCACTTCAGCACAGCAATGTAGACTGGACATTTCAATTTGACTCCACATCAGTTCATACAGCCAAAAAAAACAAGAGTATGCAAAAGCAAGGCAAATTGTTTTTAACATCATATAGTCTTTAGAGTGGACGCTTTACTCGCTAAACCTCAATCACATTTATTACATTGTATGGCCTGTTTTAGGGTCAAAGGTCTATCCTAAACTACACATAAGTTTGGACTCTCTTTACCAACTGCTTTATAGGGAATAGGATTGATTAAAGGACTTGTGGCCCTTGAATGGAAATTTTCTATCAGTTGCACCTCTGTTTTACTTTAAAAGGCGGCCAGTTTGAAACCAAATGATTTATATATTGCTAAAGGTCTTCCCATATTATTATTTTTTGCATTTTGCTAATTTATTTATTTTTAATAAAGTTACATGGAAAAATTGCTTGTCTATTTTCTTTTTTTTTTTTTGCCACACCCTGTAGATTTGGTTTGCACAGTCAGCAGAAGCATAGTTCAGTGATTAAAGTTATGCTTGTTTGTTTTATGAAGAAGGAAAATAAATTCTTCACTAAATATATTGGTTTATTTATTTATTTTATTTTTTTTTTTGTTCCTGCAAAAAGTATTAAATGTTTTTTTAATCTATATGCAAATTATATTATCATACAAAAACTTGCATTATCAAAGTTACAGTATTTCGACATACAAAGAGGGGGTGGGGAGGAAATTGCATCAGAATTTAAGTATGAGAAATTTCTAAGCACTTTTTGCAGAAAATTTCAATTAAAATTTCCTGAAAAGTTGAAAAAAATAATTTTTTTTCCTTTTTTCGGAAATTTTTTGACTGTTTTCATCTCTAGGTGTGACAGACTTCCGGTAATGGGTAATCAGCCGCATTTTAGCTTGTGGCAGGGACTGAGTACATCTCCTACAGAGAACATGCTTTTGATCTATACCTTCCAAGAATTACTTTCCCTAAACCCAAAGATTCTTTTGGAGGAGCACATCAAGAAAAGAGCCTCACGTAAAACAGATATAACATCTGATTTCTCTTAAAAAGATGATGTGCAACACTTGAAGAGAGTGACCATTATCTCTTTCTGCGTTTAAAAAGAGCATTTTATTCATCTTACACCCTTAGGAGTGTTCATCACAAGTCATTACTTGAATGTTTAAAGAATTGGAAAGTAATTTGGGATTATTTATCATTTTTACTTCCGCTCAGTAAGTTAGTTAAAACCTACTCCGTTCAGAAAAAGCTTAAATATGTACTGTTTTATACATTTATTTGTAGAACGAATCAAAATATTTTTTAAATTTTTAATATGTATTAGGGTCACCCAAGGTAAAATGGGTATAAAAAACAGCATTTTTGATTTCAGTGACCCATAGCAGAAATATCATGAAATATAATTATGTTTTTGTTCAATATTCTATACATTGTGTATCCTAGGTCTAATTTGGACATAGTTTGTGTTAACTTTTTACTTTAAATTTAGTGTAAAGGGGTATACCTATTTTACCTCTGTGTATACCCATTTTACCCCGTGCTTCGGGGTAAAATGGGTATACACCGGGGTAAAATGGGTATACACCGGGGTAAAATGGGTATATGCTTTTCAAAGTTGAACTACACTGTAACTAATGGAGAAAATTTTTTTTAATTGAGTATAATTGCATTGGAGAATCAAAACTTTAATCCAAAACAACCACAAAAAATGTTTACAGAACCAAATTTATGAACACAAGGTGCATTGGCAAAGTCTTGCAGTTTGGCTGTGGTAGTATTTTTACCACTTTGTGATGCCTGCACAATATCAATGTCACCTTTCTTGGGGAGCACATAGGATAATTTGGCAGATGATTTTGTAGCAAACTTCTCAGTATATTCACCTTCAGCTGACATTTCAGTGATTAAACCTATGAATTCCACAAATTTAACAACCGGCCTGTCGCCAATTGCTGGGATGAACAATTAGGAGAACCACTAATTTTCACTCCTACTTCATTAGTTATTTTATCAATTATTGTTAATGTCTTTTTTTTAATTTATTTAATTTATGTGTATTTATTTATTTTTTCTGCTTTTGTTTGCCTCTTGCCTGTTTCTGTACAATTTTGCAGCCACCTGTTCTGTAATTAAAAATTCTCCCACCTTTGTTTGGACTCTTACTTTTTTTTTTGTAAATTTTTCATTTCCTTACCAGTGTTAAAAAATGGCTGTGAACCAAGAGGTATAGCAGGAGGATTTAGTTATTCAGTACAACTTTGCTATGAGACATAAGGATTCTGTTGTGATTGTGTGTGAGGTTGTACTTAGACTATGCTCTGAGCATGGGAGGTTGGTAGTTTTAAAAGGAAATTAAAAAGACAGCGTATTAGCGATCAATACTTACTATGTTTTTTAATATGTAGCAATGAACCATATACATAATAAACTTACAGTAAATTACTAACTTACAGTAATCATGAACTATATCGATAATAATCGAAAAATGTAATACCTTTAAGTACTAATTGGTGTGAGTTATAGTAATTAAAATAAAACAAATAAAAACAGAGTAATTATTTATAAAACTTTTTAAAACATACTTTTAGTTTAAAAGATGAATAGTATCTAACATTTGTCTTGCAAAGATAATTTAAGTTTTTTAATCTTCATGCATTCAATGTCTTTAACTCGAAAATGTTGGCTATACCCATTTTACCCCGTACAACTAAAAGTGCTATAAAATTTTTGTAAATATTAAAATTTACTTATTTTTTGAGCTTGTTAGAAAAATTCTTTTTTTATCAAATCCAAATAAAAAATTTCCGAAAATCTTCCTGTAAATTTTTTTAGAAAGAAGTTTATGACTCACTATAAACACATCGTTTTGTGTTCTGAAAATTAAAACTGTTGTTAAGCCTGGTAAATGAGTTGCGAGATTTTTTTCCTCAAGTCAAAATGTTGCCTGATATGTAAACATTTTCATCATATTTTTTTATTTTCAAAAAATGTTGTCCAGTAGAATAAAATCAAGAAAAATGCAACTATACCCATTTTACCCCGGCTACCCATTTTACCCCGGGTCCCTCTATTTATTTACTATAGGTGACACTTTAAAACCCTGCAATTTGATAGTTTTAATATATGTATTTGAACATTGAAAAAAAGTAAACCGAATGATTTTAAAATTACGGTGTTTTTTATTGCTCAGTTAATTTTGTTCGGTTACTTTGTTAACGAAAAAATGAACTAAATTCTGTTTTTGTCAATATAAATGCTATTGCCAGTCTTATGAAAGCGTTTAAAATCAAATGCAAAATTTTAAACACGCAAATACTAAAGGCAGAATATAATTGTAAGAAATAGTTTTAGAATTCATCACGCTTTTGAAACGAACAAAAAAGAATGAAAAAACTCTCTAAGCCCCGTGTAGATTTAAAGTCCTATCGAGATTCAGCCTTACAGATTGCCTGAAAAGTTTGTGATTGCGAATTTTAATAGCAATCAAAATACTTGCAATATTTAAAAGGAAAAACACGGGGTGCATGCACTAC
This sequence comes from Uloborus diversus, assembly GCF_026930045.1. Classification (NCBI taxonomy): domain Eukaryota; kingdom Metazoa; phylum Arthropoda; class Arachnida; order Araneae; family Uloboridae; genus Uloborus; species Uloborus diversus. The sequence continues at coordinate 157,511,138 of NC_072737.1, read as the reverse complement.
ATTTTGTGAATTTACTATTTACAAAATCAAAATTTAATTATAATATATAAAGTTGAAATATTTCATGATACTTAAATTTTCTCCATTACGACAGGCTAGTGAAAATTAAAGCCTCGTGAAAATAAGGGCTTTTTAGTATTTAAATTGACATAGGATAAATCACTTAAGTGGAGGGCGGCTTTAGATTTCAAAACTGCCTAGTTGCTGCATGAAGCTAAATTTAGCCATGGGGCTTGGCCATCCCTCCATAGCAGAGGATTTGGCTTTCAATGGGTCAGACAATTTTTTGTTCTTTGAGAAAAATGAAACTTTTGCTTTCAACCCTTCTGTTCAAAAGCAAATCCTCCCTTTGAATTTGAAAGTAACTGAGAATGCAGTTAACATACATTTATTTAAAAAAAATTCTAGTTTTATAAAGTTATGAGTACTAACGTCAAAAGCAAAAGTATGCAGTTACATCTGTACATAATGCATAGTATATCAATGGTCTCCACTCATCCCTTGTATACTTATGTACCTAATAGGAAAGCAGCATTGATTTAAAATAAGAAAAAAAAAAAAAAGAAAAGCCACATAGCAAACTTTCATTACTTTAAAAAATATAAGTTTTTAAATTTATTAAATCTGTGATTTTTCTATAAAGCTTTGCTAGTTACTTTGCATCAATTAGATTTTACTCTTTACAATAATATGTAAAATTCATGAAACATTTGGGGGGAACCAAAACCAAACCAAAACCACTTGGTTTTAACTGTGGTTTAAACCAAACAACCCTGATACATTCCATAATTTTTGTAATGTTTTTGTAGAACTTATCATCAGTAATTGATACATAATTATAGAAGTTTAAAAAAATTATATATATATTTTTTAAAAATCAGGAACATGACTCTGATAATTTTCAGAGACTTTTCAAAAGTTAAATCCCCTCTCCCCCCCCCCCCTCCCAACACTAAAAAAAAAAAAAAAATACATTTATCAGATACAGAACAATTATTACTCACATTTATCATTGCATATATAAGCAAAGCACATTCGATAAAATGAAAATTCACCCCACTCTATCAGAACAAAAACTTACATATGTGACAGTTCAATTCAGTACTGCAAATTAATGTTTCATGAGAAATAGGATTAAATTTAATAAATTCACAATGCACACTACACTTATAACCTTAATTCAAGATCTCGAATTTAGTTGGAATAAAAACAGAATCAAGTTATAATTGATATAAACATGATCGGAGCACTTGACAAATTTGTAAACAAACAATACGTAACAATTTTAGGACTTAATGTTTGACAGAAAAATTAAATTTATAATCATAAATACAAATTGATAACAGAAAGACAAAAATGAAGCGAAAAAATTCACTTTTAAAACCATAAATATTTGCCACGAATACCTAATTTCCCATTTATTCTTGAAAGACGCGCCATTTGCACAGCACAAAACAGGGAAATTTGAATGAGGATTGAGAGAGAAAAACATATTTCAATCCATGATCAATTGATAATGTTTCAATTATGGTAAAATGTATGTGTTACTCAAACCAAGAAAACTTGTTTATTTACAAATGAATATTTCCCCCCCACGGCTACGATTACGCGAATTAGCACACATCGCGCCTGTACAGTATAGGAAACATTAGCAGCATTCCTGAGAAGTTGTACTTCAGGCAACTGTACAGCTTTTTTCTAATTTCCTACACTTGTAAAATATAAACATGATCGAAAATGGAACATATTTAAAAGACTTTAGCGAGAGATATTGCGACATTACCCATTCTCTCCGAAGGCATCCCTTTTAACTTCAAAATCACGCGCCGACCATTGCCATCCTGTATAAAAGCCCCCTCCCTTCAGAAAAATTTGCGAAACTTCTATAAAAGTGACCTGGCAAGTTTTTTCCGCGATATTTTTTTTCGTTTCTTGTTGAAATGCTCGAAAATATTACAAAAAACACAAAAGGTTGCTTTTTCAGGACTTCTTTTATGATTGAAAAGTTTCGTCAAATATCTGATTTTGGAAATTAATGTCCCGAAATTGTCAGGGCCTGAAAACTAGGCCGTGGCCTAGGGCCCCCGATATTTAGGGGCCCCCAAATGACTGAAATTACTTTAATCTATGTCTAAAATTGTTTCAATCAATGGCTAAGTTATAAAGTTTGAATGCAGGTGGCCCTAAATAAGTATTTGGCCTAGGGCCCCTCGATATCTTAATCGGGCCCTGGAAATTGTGAACTTTTAGTACTAAGTGTGCGTATAATGGAAGAACAAGAAACGAAAGTTTGCTATGAAAAATTTCATTAAAAACCGAAAACCTAAGGCTTGAGGAGAAAATGCCGGCAGCTGCTTTATGAGAATAATTTTTTACCAGTTCAATAACTCATCTTTAACAAAATATACATTAAAAGATTGAAATAATTTCGGTAGAAGAAATATTATAAAGCAATGACCAACTCTGATTTACATAGAATTACCTGAAAACTTATTTTCATTTATGCTCCATTATTATGCTCGTTTGCTTAAAATGAATTGTTTCTTTATAATTTTAGATTTATTTTATTTTTATTTGTTTGACTCAATCGAAACAAAAATGTTGCTGCTCATCTCTTTCAGGATTTTAGCAATAAAATCCAGGTTTTACCTTCATTTACTTATTTCATTAAAATAAAAGGAAGTAATCTAATATTATGCATTAATAAAAAACATAGTTCAAAACGAAAAGTTTTCCGAGTGAATTTTGCACCAGATGGTTTGTTTTAGAAGGGTTATGCCTTTAAAGCACTAAAATTTATAAACACTTATGTTTTTATATATAGATATCATATTTGGTACTTTGTTCATGATCCCTCTCCCTTCGCTGTACATTAATAAGCGTTGTTAATTAAATCATATTCTGTCTTATTTGAGAATTTTCAACACACTATGTTCTGTATGTAAACATTTCAGGAATCATACTCAACACAAAATTTACCACGACTTTTTTTTTTGGGGTCAAAAGTAGTAAATATTCTTAAATTTGGCCCTTTGAATCCGACCGGTTACTAACCGCGGCATTCTTTGACTACCGGTTATCACACCGGTTACCATTTTGAGCAGTTGATTGGTTGATGTAATCACGTGATATCCTTAGCTGTCACCTGATTAACTAACCGGTCGCTACCAGTCGTGCTTGTCGAACGCACTCATTATGGGCAAAATTGCTGGATCACACACGCTATAGAGTTAGCACTCCAGTTAAATAAACTCTCTAGGCTCGGAAGCCTCGCTCGTTTGTTTTGAGAAAAGTTGTCAATAGGGAATTTGCGCGTGCTCGACTTTTGAAGCAATTTTTTGCAAAGTATTTAAGATGTCTGGTGTAAAATCTCAATTAGCTGCTCTAAGTAGTCTAGGAGGCACGCCAAAAGATCAAGCCGACAGGTATTTGATGAAATAAATTCTCTGAAATGTTTAATTGCACTTCATTTAGTTCCATGCAGAACAACGTTTCATAATTCTTTTTCCCTCGGACCAGTTTAATTTGAAAAAATGATGAATTTGAATTGTGAGATTTTGATACAGTCGCCGATAGTTTTCCCCCCCTGGCATCGCATTATACACGTTTTATTTTTGCTATATATCTGCAAGGGTATGAGTGCCTACTCAATGACTTCGAAAAAATTGTTCGCAATTGAAAATACTGCCTAAAGTCACAATTGTCGAAGACTTCTCAGAAAGAAATTTTTTCTTGACACTATAAATAAACTACTCATGCAGGGATGACACCCGTAGAGCAAAGGCGCACCCCCACCCCCTAGATTTTGAAACCCCCCCCCCAAAAAAAGCAAGAGACCCCTAAAAATTTCAATGGCACAGTCTACGCCATGACCCCCCCCCCCCACCACCAGGTGAGCACCCTGACTCATGATTTCCCAATAAATTAATGCTATTGTGTTTTGTTGAAAAAACAAATTTTCATAGTTGTGTAGATATGTGTTTTGAGTTACACGAAATTCCTCTTTCAATGTGGCTTCTCTTGCATATTCACTACACAGAAAACAAAACGAAAAAAGATACAGAGGCTACCTGAAGACCCCTAATTAAGATATTTGTTAGCACTCTGCTAAACACTTTTCTGGGTTCTGTAATCGAACCTTATAAACACTAAAATTCACACAAACTGCCAGTGACAGCTTAAGGGGTGCATGGTGACCAGCCACTCGGTGCACAAAATATTTGATGGGGGGCAGAGCACATCGCTCCTTAGATGAACAGAAGAAAATTCAAATGTACAAAGGAAAAAATATTTTCTCTCTTTTTCTAATTAAAATCAAAACTACAGTGAAACTGTTCGTCAAACTTTAATGAGCTGAAAACTTCCACAAGCCGAATTGAATATTTATTCCATGACCATCAATATATTTTCCATGGTAATGTAACTTCATTACATGAAACCATTTCCCTTTTCCATCTCCCCCTCTCCCCCGTCAGTGCATCAAATACCGTCTCTGCAAAGTGGATTTAGTAAATCTTTGACATGAATTTACAAAATCAGAGGAGCTTTTTACAAAAGAAAATAAATATTCCTTTTAACACAGATTTTTCGAATTTTGTAGTAAGTGATGGAGATTGGAGGGGATTTTAGTCACCGAATAATCTGTTTATCAAGATATTCAGGGCCGGATTTGGAAGTGTGGAGGAAGTGGGTTCGAAAAGATCATCATATTTTCGAAAATGTCTGATACTTTGATATATATCCGAATATTTTGATATATAGGCTATATGTATATATCTGATATTTTTGATTTAAAAAATTTTCATTCAAGTCATTTTGTCAAATAATTTTTAAATTTTTGAGCTCAAGAAGCGAGAAGTTGTAAGGATGACCTGCAAAGTCAACCATTTTTTGGGATTTTTTTTTGCTTACTTTACTTCTCTTTAACTCATAGGTACAAATTACAAATTAAATGAATAAAAAATATATATATGCATCGCCACTGAAATGCTCAATCAAATAAAAAATTTATAGTAAATGGATACTTGCAATCAGTGCTTTCTGATATATCGATATTATTATTTTTGTGCAAGCATTCTGTGTAGAAATACTAAAAAAAAAACTTGTCTGGGAGAAAAAACGTAAAATTTGGTGACCCGTGAAAGTTAGGATAGTTTGTAAAATTTTTTATTGTGGGGGCTCCTTTGTTGTGGAGGCCCCGGGGCAGTAGCCCCGCCTGCCCTCCCCTAAAACCGGCCCTGAAGATATTTTATGGAGCATAAGGGGGGGGGGGGGTGGAGTTTAATGGGGAAAACGATTTAGCTGATGAAGAGAGGGAAGTACTTGATGAGAAGGTAATACAATTACCTTCTTTTGCCGTGGCTATAGAATCCTGTCCTGATATTCCCGGCTCCCTCTTTGATGTATTTAAGGACTTTTTAACAAAAAAACAAATTTAAGCAATATTTATTTTCATGTTTTTTTTCTAATAATATTTTTTAAGTATTTCAGTTCAAAATTTGTTTTTTTTTTCCCAATCTAAACAAACTCTTGAATTTTTATAATTATACTAGAGGACCCGACAGACGTTGTTCTGTTCAAGCTTTGTCAATTGAAAAGTTGAAAAATTTCAATAAACTATCAGGTGTTTCAACCGTTTTGTTGAAAAAAATAAGTAAATCGAAAATGTTTTAAGCTGCTTGGTGTCAAAATGCGTATATTTATTACAACTTGATTTATCTAGTGCCCACTGAGCAGGTGTTTTATCAACTATTTTTTCTCGCGTATTTCAAAGATGTTCAGAGATTGTATGGTGTGTTCCTTTAGCCATGCTCAAAGGATGAAAATCATCTTCAGATATTAAGTTTGAAAAAATAACTTTCCCATCTAGTAAAAACGGGAAATCCCGCTGCAACGTCCCCCTATAAAAAAGAATAAAACAATCGAATGGATATAGTTTAAAGAATGATAAATGTAAAAACAGTTCCCTGAATAAGCGAAAATCACTCCCCTCCCGATGTAAAATAAACCCTTTCTTCAATTAAATAGACTCAACATTCTTTAAAAAGCAAAAACAATTCTTTGCAGTTTAAAATATTTCACCAAATGAACAAAAGATACAACAAATTATGTTAACAGTAGTAAACAAATAATCACGCAACTGTATTGTTATGGCCGAGGTCCCCAAGCCACCAAGTTCCTGTAATCCAGCCGATCAGTGAGTGAATCGAACTCCGACCGATTGGCGGTCCCATCTTTTGAACGAAAACCTCATATGTTTGCCTAATTTGTTCTTTCCACCAAAGTTAAAAAAATTTCCACTGCACTGATCTTGTTGTACAGAACTACCCTGTTGTAATTTATCTGGACAAAAATAAAATTTATTTCGTCTTCAAGTTCCACCATCTTTTCCTTTAATAATGTACTGATTAGTTTGATAATCCTTAAAGTATTTTTGCCATTCGTGCCAAAGCTCAGATGGATTTGAACAGAGAAACGAATGTTGTTATGTACGGTAATATCCAATCATTTGGTTAGGAAAACCTACAGCACCGACACTGTCACATGGTTTAACTGGTGGTTTTAAACATGGTTAAAAAATACGCGGTACAGATGTAATATACCCCCCCATTTGGCGACATTCGATTTTTTTGCACAAAATTAAAATATTTTTCTCGCCAATGAGGCGATAATTTTTTATGCATGGCATCCCTGGCCAAACTAACCTGTGTTTAGCAACCCGAAGGCAATCTTACAGATCTGTTCAAACTTGTTTACTTGGGTTGTTTGGGTTTCACGCAGGAGAGATATGTGGTGTTGTTTCGTGCAATATACCTTACAGGAATGCTTATTTTGTGTTAGTTTAAATTCAGTAGTTGTGTTTTGAAGTAAAAACATTAGAAAATGCCAGTTTCTTCAAACTTGAAGGTTAATTAAAAGTTAACTCCAACGTGGTGTGTATTTGTAACGTTCCATTGTCATATGATGTATTGTTTTAGACTAAGTGTGAATATTTATACAATATAAAAAGGTAAGTTCTTTATTTTAGAAGTCAAAAAAACCTCTCACTTTCAAAATTCTTTGTTTTTACAAATCCTTGAGGGGTTCTTGTAGTTTTTAACTTTATTTTTACTGTATGTAAATTAATTTTACAGAAATAGTACGGTTATTTTGTTCTAAAAGTTAATTCTTATCGATGCCACGAATTATTTAGACATTCTATTAACGTGCCTCCTTTAGGTACTGAATTTTATGTTAACAATTGAAAGTTCTTTCGGTTGTACTCTTAAAAATGCTGAATTTTATTAATAAATCTGCACAATAATGGTGCATATTTCACACTTAAAACTGTGTCATTATTGTACACTGAACGGAAGGAGCCACCCTTGGGTGTCTCCATGAAAATATACATAACTGTGACCATACTCCGACTGTAATGTATATTAACAGTCGGAGGGATAACGGACCGAGCGGAGCGAGGTCCTGGCGAGCCAGAGGTCTCATAGTACTTTCGTAATGAGACCGAGGCAGGGCCGGCGAGCCGAGGTCTCATTACGAAAGTACTATGAGACCGAGGGCTCGTATCGCGGAGAAATGATGAAAAAAAAAATTAATGCATTAATTTCGACTCGTAATTAATACAATAATTTATTTCATTGTATTTTAATATGTTTACAAAAAACCCCGGCCCTGTACATTTTTGAAGCATATATTCGTGATGTTTTTTGTTGTGCTTTTATGTTGTTTTTATATATATTGTGTTCTGAAGTGCTTTGATCATGTTTTTTTATCTGATTTTTTCCTGTTGGCGCTAAAAAAGCATCGCTAAGAACGATGTATGACATATGTCGTCATACATCGTTTTCTTGGCGACGCTTTCTTGGCGCCAACAGGAAAAAGTCGCCAAGGGTGGGGTATATCACATCAGTTCCAAATACGCGTTTTGCGTGAACCCAGTAAAAGAAATGCGATTTCTTCCAGTACTTTACTTTAAAATATATCACTGGACCTAAAATCGTTGCTTTCAAGAAATGAAGGCTTCACTCCCTCTCTCTACGTTTTATCTATTCTCAATTGACATGTCACAGTAGGGAATTTCATTACAAAAAGCAGAGCTGGCTTTCTTATTGTTCTTTGGCAACGGGTTAAATATTTATTTCAGTTCTTGCTCAACAATAAGTTTAAAAAAAAATTAATCATTTGGGAGACATAACCATCGAATGTTTAAATTAATTAATTACTTTACAAAAACGTTTCCGATTCGATCCATTGCGCTTCGAAACCATGCGTGCCACAACTTAATTACACACAAAAAAATTGATCAAAATCGGTCCAGCCGTTTAAAAGCCTTATGGTGACAAACATCCACAGAGAAGATTTTTATATATTAAGATTATATGTTAATTATGTTGAGTTCATGTATTATTTACCTCTGATGGTTAGGGAGAGATGGGGTACATTGAACCGCGGGGCACGTTGGACCAGTCTCATTAATTTTAATACTGACCACCCTATTTTGTGGATAACCGAGAGTTTACTGTACATTTAATGAGTTTTGGTGATAGTATTTTATTTGGTCCCAAAGTTTTTGTTTTCTATTTTGATAAGCTGAATTTTCTATAACTTGAATTATGTTTGCTTTCCCTGCAACTTTGACTTATTGAAGTTTCACTGTATTTAGTCATTTAGGGATTGGGGGCCCTAATTGGCTTATTTGGTCCCTAACTGTTTGGGTGCATTTCAATTCTATTAAAAGTGAATACAGTGGCACTGAAATACGTAAAAATAACAAAACCTTGGGGAGTTTTTTGTAAAAAATCAAGGTAGAAAAATGTCACACATTTTTCTACCTTGACTTTTGGGGCATGCTGCTACATAATATTGTAATTTTAGTCTATTTACTTATTTATTCTTTGATTAAAAACCTATTTTAATGCAGGCAGGTAAAAATCTCCAAGTGCCAGTCTGCCTGACAAACAATTGAGAATGCTTTAGTGCATGCATTAAAAATGTGAAACAACATCGCTTTAAACTCATGAAATTAAAATCTTTTAGGTATAGAAGTGTTCTGGATAATATTGTTAAAAGCAGCGGAGAAGAACTTGTAGAAGGATTGAAAGCTTTCGTTGAAGCAAGTAAGATTTTCATTTACTCCATAGAAATAAAAATGGATGGATTTTCTTTTGTGTGTTTATGTATGTTTGCCGAATTTGGACAGAGGTCCTTTGATGGACAGGAATTCCCATAAGGGGGTTTTCTTTTATACAAATCTGCAATTTGTATTGGATCTTTGCCAAGTTTGGTATTGATGTCCTTTGATGCTCAGGAATTCACATAGACGGGTTTCATCATATTTATGCAAAGAAATAATGTCTGAATTTTCGGAAAAGATAAAAAATTCAAAGAGGCCTAAAAATTCATAAAATTGCTCTTTTTTGCACATTGATAGAAAATTTTGCATTTTTTATTGTTTTATTTAACCCTGACTGTTCAACATACCTCACTGTTGATTCTTTCTTCAACAATAACTTTATCAGTTGGATGCCAGTACATTTTAGATTTTCCCCTCATTGTCCTGAAATCATTTGTTAGCATCGTGTTTCCATATTTTGTTGTCTCATTGTACAGGATGTAGTTTTTAAGAGAAAAAAATCTAGTAATTTAACTCATTTTTGTGTTTTAAAAAAGGGGTATAAATTATTTTTATAGACAAGTGCATCTGAAATGTAATTATTGCTGTAGGCAGGTTGAAAATACCTTGGGCAAAAGAGAATTTTCTAAGGACCAAAGAAATTTTCATTATTGATAGGTTTATTGTAATAGGCTGTATTTTATATGCAGGTGTCACTGTAGTTACAATTATTCGTTTTTTTTTCGAAAACATTTTAAAAGCTTATATCCCACCCACCAACGACAATCTAATAATTAAAGTTTCTTACTTTCTTTTCGCAAGCATTGTTGTATTCCTGGTTATTATTATTATTACTTTCTAATAATTGTATACATATTTTAATCCTTTATGTATTTTTGAATGTATTCTCTTCTAGTTGTTAATGAAAACGTCAGTCTTGTGATATCTAGACAATTGTTGACTGATGTTGGAAGCAATCTTACGAAATTAGCAGATGATGTGTCCAAATTAGTTTCTCACTACACACTAGAAAAAGTACAACCACGTGTAGTTTCGTTTGAAGAGCAGGTAAACCTTTTTTCTTTCATATTTAATAGTTACTAAATACAAACTTTGGACAATTTAGGTGGTGAACACTTTACAATATTGAAAAATATGGAGTAGCTTAAAAACTACTCAACAAATGTTTTTTCAACTTTGAACATGATTAAAAACAAAAAGTAAGCATGCAAAAACTCGTACAGTGAAACCTGTGTAAGTTGACCACTTGCGGTGCAGTACTTTGGTGGTCAACTTAGACAGGTGGTCAACTTATAAAGGGGGTAATGATTTTTTTTTTTTTTTTTGTCATTTCTTGCACCATGTATTCATTTTTTGATTGATTGACACTTACTCTTTCTGTTCAATTCACTTTCATTGTTTAGCATTACTTTGAAACAATAATTTAAAATGTTATTCAAATATTTTTAAAGATTATTTTCCCGGAATGACGCATAATGTGTCATGCAAATTTAAAATTTCAGTAAATTGATCAAAAAAAAAAAATATGAAAAGTTACTCATTTGATATTAATAGTTCCTAAAAATTCATAGCTTCTCAAAAATTACAAATTTTTTATACATTTATAACCCCATGATGATCTACTTTTCAACAAAATAACTCCTTATTGAAGTTGGCGCACTTATCAGACACTAGTTTTAGAAATTCCATATGTGTCAGCTATTTTTCTCTGGCTTTCTCCCTTTTCAATTAATTTTAATATTTCATATCTTTTATCAATCTCAAGTTCAACTAACTTTCTTTTTGAAGCCATTTTATGTAAAACTATAACACAAAGAGCAACAAGTTGGAAACTCATAGTTCAAAAAAGCAGTTGAAAATGAAAATGTCGTATCTCTTAATCCCTTGCACCAGAAATACTGCAATGCAAGTAACTTTACTCTTTAGCACAATTCCATTGTTGCCACAAAATATTGCAACTGGAAAAAAATACTTTGTACTACTCTATAGGGTTCTTAGTAGTTTTCCCATGTGGTTAAGCTCAAAAGGAGGTTTAGTTATGCTGCTGTTAGTCCATTTAAATGCTGTTAGCCATTTAGTTAGTAAAATGCTGGTCTGGTATCAAAAATATTCTTGGAAAGCTTTAAAAAAAATAAAATAAAATAATTTGCTAAGTAAAATTTTAAAAATAAACCAAGTGGTCAACTTACAAAGGGTTTTTTACAATACTCCAAACCAAATTTGGTGTTCATTAGTGGTCAAGATAGACAGGTGGTCAAGATAGAGAGGTGGTCAAGTTACACAGGTTTTCCTTCATTAAATAACATAGGACTAATTCCGTTCCTGACAGAAGCAGTCAACATAGACAGGTGGTCAACTTATAAAGGTGGTCAACTTTACAGGTTTTACTGTACTTTCTTTTTAAAAATTTTGTTTACTTGTCACTCAGGGATCATTCTGTATCATAGAATGCTTATTTATACATGGATATAATTTTTAAGTATTTGTTTTGCTATGTTTTATTTCTGGTGTATATTTTCTAAAAATATCACTTGTATTCATGAAGATATTAACATTTCTTTGAAAAATTCCATTATTTATTTTTTTTTATTCTTGTATAATTTTGAAACTTTTCAGGCTGTAATGTGCGACACCTTTAAGAATCACTTTGCATGTAATTAAAACTACATGCTAAAATTTGAAAACTAAGTATTAAATAAAAAAAGATATGGCTTGTTACAAAAGATAAAATTTCATAGCACTTGTGCAAAAAGTATTTTTAAAGAAAAAATGATTAAATAGGCATTTCTATTTAGTTACTTATGTGAGAAGAAATGCAGTTCAGTACATAAAAAATGTGAAAGGTACATTGCTTATATTAAACTACATTTTAAATTACTCTGAAAAGAATTGTATGGTGAGGGGCTCTCATAATTTTATTTGCAGAAGTTCTAAATTTTAGTTTGTTATGTGCCAAATTATTTTTTTAACTGTAAACTAATTTAGTCGTCTTATTGAACCTTAGAAAAGCAATACCCATTATTTTTCAAACCTGAATCCATCAGGTTTTTTTAAGCTACAAATCACCTATGCATGCACTAAATCCTCATGTTTGATGCTACACTTTCAGTACTGATTAAGCATTAAGAAAAATTGAAAAAACTTGATACCATTGAGGTTATTATTTAAAAAGTCATTGTATACTTTTTTGTCATTTTATTAGTGCTGTATATTTGGTTTGCTGTGTGCATAATGTAATAATACTTATTATTTAAGTCAAGGTAAAATTTTTATTCAGGTGGCAAGTATCCGACAACATCTTGCGGAAATATATGAGAAGGAACAAAGTTGGAGAGAAGCAGCTAATGTTCTTGTTGGCATACCTTTAGAAACTGGTCAAAAGTAAATTTTTAGTTATTTTAGTGTCATCAGTATTCATGTAATGGCATACTTTTTTTACTGGATGATTCTACTATCACATGTAGACTTTATATATATATATATATATATATATAATAAAAGTGGAAAATATTGAAAAGATCACACCAAAAGCTCATAGATGCGCAACGCAGCAAAACTAAAAAGCCAAGTAAATATAAAATAAGTAAGCCAAATTCCAATATCTTTTCCTATTTAATAGCTTTTTGCAATTTTCCTTTTTATCATCATTATTTTTATATAATTTGTTTAATATTTGGAATTTGGCTTGCTTATTTTATATATATATTTATATACAGAAGTGTGAAAATTATTAGAATAATTGTGAAATTTATAGTAAATCCTTGTTATATCAAAGAAATATTACATTATTTTTGAAATGTTGATACATTTAATCTTGCGAGGGCATCCTCTTATTTTTTTAATAAAGATTCGATCCGTCTTGGCATTCTTTTTACAGTGAAAGACCGTTATAACGCCGACCTATATAATGCAATTCTCTACAAACCGCACAACTTTTCGGAAGTAAAGAATAGGTTTTGAAATTTAAAAAATAACTGTTTTGCTTTGCAAAAATAAAAAGGGCTAGGCAAATTAAATCTTGAAAGTTTTTCATCTTTCCATCATAACTCAAAGTGTTTAAAGGAAATTAGTATTCACAGTAAAAAGAAAATATCAGATGGCTCTTGAAAAGGCAGCTGTTATGCAAACCATGAAGTTAGCAGAAGTGCAGGATACTGCACTTTCTTTTGAATGTGGAAGATATTTATTTGTGAATAACTAATAGTAAAATATTGGTGTTTTAATACTCATTGCAGATAAAACTCATTCTGAAGTGCTAATATACAGATGTATTCTGAATATTAGTTTCAAAATTTGTGAAATAATCTATATAATGCAATAACCTGTATGACGCAAAAGCTCTAGTCCGAAGGTGTACATTATAATGGTCTTCTACTGTATAAGTTTTTGGCAATTAATTTGTATTTCCTCGTCATGGTGCCAAATTTGAAGGAGTATTTCTGTGAGACAATTCTTGTTTGTGAAGTTCTATTTCTTTAATTTTTTTTTTTTTTACAATAGTTCAGATATTCTCTGTTAGGCTCATATTTGGAGAGTTTTGATGCTGTGGAAGTGTTTTTACATATTTTTTCGCATTCAAAATTTTGGTCACAGATAAAGCTTCAAGACACAGAACTCCATTGTGCATGAATATGAAGTCTCCAATAGGAAACCAAACTTTTAACTTTAAAACCTTTGTTCAAGCACTTTTTCATGCTGATATTCGGTCCTCATGCCTTCTACAATGTTTTAACATCCAGCATTTTGAGCGGAAATCACGCTCCATTCCATAACTTGGGTGGTGTGTTTAACCATTTGCATTATGCGATTCGGTGAAAATACTTTACTGGCAATTCTCCTGACATACTGACTACTACCTTTTGGTATTTTAAGCATTGATTTATCAGAAAACTATACCTAAAAGGTAAAAAGTACCTTAGTGCATGTAATTTGTTGAGAAATATTCTCATAAAGAAAGTTTTAGCCGCATTTGTAAACAGTTTTGAATCTTTAGTCAGTATGCAATAAATTTAATTTTAGGAAAAAGACTGAACAACTTGAATTTAACTGAATAATTGAAGGAAAATCAATATTTCTCACCTTGGTCCAATTACTAGTAAATAGTTATTGCACAATTTTTGCTCAAACAAGTCCCTTTGTTGGAGTCCAGGTCCCCCTAGCAAATTTGAGTTTTGCACTCTTTACGAGGATAACAAGCACCGAGTTCAATGGAGATGAGTTTTCTACGAATAGAAGCATCACATACATCTACTCCATACACTTGTAGAGATATTTTTAGTTCATGATCAGTTGTTTTTCTGTTAGTTTTGGCACTATGAATTAATTTCATTTCTTTTTTGCAATATATTTACTTTTCTACTGCATTTCCCTACTCTTGAATTTATATATTTACATTTGAAATTCAAAGATATTTTTATTCTACACACAGATGCTTGCAAAATGTTTAGTTTTTAATGATTTCTTGTTGTGTATATTTCGGGGAGAGACACTTTATTGCAGCTAGTTTTTTAGACAAAAAAACACTTTTTCGCTTATGATCATGCAATAGTTCTTTAACAAAAGATAAAAAACTGCCAATTGTAAACTAATTAAAACTGCGAAAAAAATTGCATCAAGATTAAAATTATACTGATGCCAACCCATGAAAAGAATATAAAATACTAGCACAGCAAGCTGACAGTTTTTAAATTTATTTTAAATTAGATTGTTTGAATAAACACATGCTTTATGCAATGGAAACAATTTCATTACTTTACATCAAATGTTTCTCTATTCTATAAATGCCAACATTTAAAAAAGTAATGTCTCCAAAAAGGAGTGAAAATATGATTAGAATAACAAAACATATTATCCTTCATGTATTATTACAAGTATATACAAAATTATATAAGAAAAACTGAAGAAATAACAATTATTCTAATGATTTTCACACCTATGTATATAAATGTTGGTAAATATGTATGTATGTTGCTCCAAAACTCAGAAATTACCCGTCAGTTTTGGCTGAAAATTTCTCAGTTTGTTCTTGTGAGTGCTGGAAAGGTTTATAGACCAGTTCCAAAAATAATTCTTAGTTAAATACTGTTTAAGGCTATCACAGCCGGCGTCAATATGGGGAGATAACATTTCCGAGCTTATTGGCCGTGGTCTAATTGGAGTAGAAATTCCGGACGTTTCGGCTTGCTTTGCTGTGAAGCTATAGAAATTTTCAAACACCTCTTTAATATTCGGTAAATTACCACCCGTTAGCCAGGGCTAAAGCGGAAATACGTGAAATACACTGCCAGCTCAGTCATTTCCAGCCGAGGACTGCAGTTTCGTGCTTATTAGCACTCATCAGCCCGGCATAGGAAAGTGACTGAGCTGGAGATTCAAAACCTCTTAAGGAAGCCAAGAGTGCGAAAAAACTGGTAGCTAATATAGAATTAGCAGACCAGACAAGTGACCGAAGCAATGGTTCGGTTCAACTCGAAGATTGAACGCAAGGCAAGGTATCTATATATATAATTCTCTTACGTGCCGGCAAATGAAGGGGTGAATTTCTAAACCTCTGTTGGCAACACTTCGCCGATAAATCATGTAAACAAACTTCTACGTTGTTTTGAAATCTTGAATCACAGAATACTCAACGAACTTTTTTTTTTTTTTAGATGAGTTTGAGTCGGGCTGTGGCCCATTTCAACCTTAATCAGCAAAGAAAAGCTCAAAGAAGGCAGGAAACCGTTCTTGAATCCAATTTAAGACGAGCCATTTCCAGAGTTGTATTCTCTGATTCGCTGCCGATAATTTTTAGCGGCTGGGGAATTTTCAGTCAGCAGTTCCTTCAACAGATCAGGTGCGTCACACAATGCCGGTAACCGCACCTTTCCGTCATGGCATTAGTATATTTATTTGCAGTATTACGCTCTTTCTGCCAATAAAGAGCACCACAAAATTCGCATTCTTCACACATTGCTCCACAATCATGTTCATCGGCAATGTTGTTTTGAACGCGTAGGCGCTTTGAGCGTCGTCTATTCTCTGCTTCAGTACGACAGTTCAGTTCAAAATGAATAACCGAGAAAGAATTTACTTTATTCCTTTTATTCTCAGCTGAAAGGTTTCGCCAAATTTGTTTAGGGTTATAGTAGTTTTAGTATTGTGCAAGCAAAGTAGCCTTGGCGAGTTTTCGCGTTTTTAGTTAAACCATTTTTTGTTCGTGACGTGGCAAGGATTCAGAATAACAACAAGAAGGACAAACGTTTGAGAAAATATGTTTGGTGCTCTCTGAGCCTGTTTTTAGTCATGGCCAGCTCTATGTGGCATTATCAAGAACAAGATCTTTTGAAGCAGTGTCAGTTGCGGCTCCCAAACGGGACATTTTTAATTGTGTATATGAGGAAGTTTTCTCAGATTAGAATATATAAGAGTGTAAATATGTAAATATATAAGAGTGTAAATAATGTAAATACATCCCTCGGGGGAGCCTGTAACCCCTAGAGGGCGCGTCCCCAGGTGGCGGATAGGGGAATGCCTTCATTGGTTTTCCAATGGGTGGTAGAAGGGAAATAAAATACCTTCCGCAGACCAACAGGTAGAAGTGCAATCTCTCCAAAGCAATGACAGACACTTTTGTATCTATAATGGTAAAGTTGTGCACATTGCCAAGGCAGTCATCTTACATACAGCAAAGTTAAACTGTCGAAAATCTGGCTAAAGCAGACAAATTAACATTATGAACGTAATTTTCATATTGGTTAAATGGATGGTGACCTAAATGCAATTACCAACTTTAATTTTTACGGAAAATTTTAGCTAGGCTAATGTATTGGCATACAGCGAGCGAGCGAAGCGAGCATGGATCGCGAAGCGATCCACAGGGAACTGCGTAAGCAGTTCCGGGGGTTGGCGAGCGATAGCGAGCAGGGGGCGATAGCCCCCTAGTATTCAGTAAATTACCACCCATTAGCCAGGGCTAAAGCAGAAATACGTAAAAAAAACCGCCAGCTCAGTCATTTCCAGCCGAGGACTGCAGTTTCGTGCTTATTAGCACTCATCAGCCCGGCATAGGAAAGTGACTGAGCTGGAGGTAATTTACTGAATATACCTTGCCTTGCGTTCAATCTTCGAGTTGAACCGAACCATTGCTTCGGTCACTCGTCTGATCTGCTAATTCTATATTAGCTACCAGTTTGTTTCGCACTCTTGGCTTCCTTAAGAGGTTTTCCATCTCCAGCTCAGTCACTTTCCTATGCCGGGCTGATGAGTGCTAATAAGCAAGAAACTGCAGTCCTCGGCTGGAAATGACTGAGCTGGCGGCGTATTTCACCCCTTTAATTTCAACAGAAAAGAGGAGAATTTCAATTTACCAAAAACATGGCACCCTGCCCTTATATCCGCTCGCCACAACAGTCTAAAACCTACTGTGGTCCCATCCAATCAGAAACCGGTAGCTACCAAGGCTTGTGAATCCCATCCAATCAGGTACCAGGATCACCCAGCAGCTTGAATCTCATCCAATCAGGAACCTTATTCCACCAGCAGCTTGAGAACGCCTCCCAATCAGGACCAGCAGCCCAGCAGCAGTTTGCTTAAATACCGGAGCCACCGAAGCCAGGAATCAGTCTCGCCAAACTCAAACCACTGATGATGGCTGCAACAAAGCAAGCCGAAATGTCTGGAATTTCTACTCCAATTAGACCACGGCCAATAAGCCCGGAAATGTTATCTCCCCATAAATTCGTAGTTCTTTTTTTATTCCAATAGGACACAATTTCACATAAATTCCCTAATATTAGTGTGAAAAAATACTTACACAGATTAGTATTAAATGTCTATCAAAAGCGCTGATTTTTCTGCTAAAGATGGTATCTGTTCAAAATTGGTAAGTTGAATAAAAGACGAGTTATAAGCATTTTAGCTCCATGTTCAAAGGCTTTCATCAACTCAATTCAGCATTTTGTGTATCATCTCAACTCCCTGTTGATAGCTAGAATTGTTGTATTGCTGAATATTTTTTTTTCTTTTGACTGTTCAAGGCTTTTCTCAAGTCAAATCTTAAAGTAACGTTTTCCCAGAAGATTGGTAAGTAATAAATGGATTTGGCTGATCATTTTCCATTTTAATGAAACTTTAATGCAAGTAATGGATTTTTAATTTATTTGTGCTGATTGGACGCTTGCTTGTTATCCAATCGACCCACAGAAATCTGGTCAAAATTTTTACAGAAAGATTTCAATAGCTGAGGCAGTTTTTCAACTGTCGCTGTGTTTGAAACTAAAGACATTGTAATACTGTTTCTCAGCTTTCACCATGTAACCAAACTATCGCCATTAAAAGAATCTTTAAAACTTTTGTTAATATGTTTCATAATCCACCAACTAAATTAGACAAATCTGTAAACAGAACAAAAACTTCCATTCGTCGTTTTGCAATTTCCAACAATCGCCTAAAATTTTACTACTTATTTTATAAACATTTCTGATGAAAATGTTTAGCATCATTTTATGGTCACCAAAAGTATCTCAGCATTTGGTGACAATATCTTTTTGACGAAAATTAATAGCAAACAGTTCTACAAAGTAGGGATGGGGAGCATTATCCAAGGTATCCCAAATCAATTACCGCAGATTTGGTAACATTTGAAATCGCAGTAAGAACTCACAATAATTGAAATTTGCCAAAATAACTAAATCATTTAAAGGGGGTAAGGGGCGGCTATATCAGGGTGGCGACAGATCAGGGAAATCAGGGAAAAGTCAGGGAACTTTATTAATCAGGGAAAAGTCAGGGAAATATCAGGGAATTTTGAAAAAATTACAAAAAATCAGGGAAAATTGATTTTATGAAGAAAAAAAAAATTTTTTTTGCTTTACAAAATTAAGTACTTTAATTCTCTACGAATTTTCCGCCAATTATCTGTTCAAAAAAAAAGAAGTAAAATTAATGAGGTGCGATTGTAAACTGCCGCATTTGTGCATCTTTTTTCCTCAACGTCAAAGTATTGAATCTTACTTATTAACCACAGGATGAACTTCCTAAGATTGCTTCTGTGTCTGTTAGGTTGTTTATTTTACCTAGCTTGTAATTTCCTTTTACGCTTTCAATGCTACGTAAAATAAACAACCATACAGGCAAAGAGGAAGCCTTCATTAATGCCTTAGTTCCTTGACTTTATTCCATTGTCCAGTGTCTTTCGTCCATAAGCTCATTACGTTTTGCATTGAGAAAGGCGTTCCCTGAAACGCCAAAACACGTGTCTGCTGAAATCGGCAATTTGTGCTTTTTTGACGTTGTTTTTTCTTACTTTAAATATCTTTATTTTTTATTGTTAAAATGCTGTATTCATTCATTAAAACCTATGTTCTTGATCAGAGAAAAGCTCCCTATTAATGGATGTCAAATGGTTTCATCTGTTTTGGATAAATATGTCAATTAATTATATAAGAATAACTACATTACTTCTATTCTTTCACTATTACTTGTTATTATTGCAACAATTATTATACTGTTTGGAAACTTAGTTCAAAATAATTTCAATTACTTTTTAGTTCTATCATAAATACACATGTTTTTAAGAGTAATTTTAATAGTTTCTTAAAATTCTTATGCTAAATGGTTTCTGGAAGTAAAGTTTTTTTTCTTTTTTTAATTTTCTCTAATCTTTCCATGTAGAAAAATTTAATATACTGTTTCGTAGGAGGGTTTTTTCCCAAAAAAATGACTTGATATGTTTACAATACTGCATTTTATACAAACATACAATGGGTTTCAAGTAGAGCAAAGAAAGAAAACCATTATTATTGGTAATGTAAATCAGGGAAATTTGGTGAACTTAATCAGGGAAAAGTCATGGAACTTTTTTTCACAGTTCCTGTCGCCACCCTGTATATATTTTTGGACGGTTTGTACTTCAATAGCCATATAGAAAAGGTTTTAGACTATATTTTCAAAAAAACTCTATTTTCTGATAAATCTTTTTAAACAAGTGAACTTTAATTCCATGTTTTGGAAATTCTTCAAATTTGTGTATGTTTAAAAGTCATTCTTTCATTTCTAAATGAATACTATTTTGTTCTTTGTACTTATTGCTATTTTACTTTTATGAGTAAAGAAGAAGTAATGATTGTTTCTCATAATTATTACTGACCTAGGCAATGCTAGGTATTTTTGCTAGTGTTTATATATCTACAGTCATAGGCGGATTTAGACCGAAATATTTGGGGGTGCAACAATAACAGGGATCTGGGGGGGGGGGTATTCCCAGAATAACAAGGCAGTGGCGAAATCAGAAAATAATTTTAGTGGCACTTTTAAGGTTAAAAAACGCGATGTAAACCATATTTAGTAAGATTAGGAGATGGGCAATTCTTAACATTTCAAACTGCAGAAGAAAAAATCTTAAACAAAAGTCGATATTAGAAGCAATGGGTGAATCCAGCTACTGGTTTGGAATGGGGTTCACGCCCCAGAAAAAATTTGAAATAGTAGTTTTGAAAACGCAATTTTACAGTTTTTGGTGATATTTTAGCGGCAAGAAAGGTACGTGTGGCTCCAAGGCTATTTTTAGAAATTTTAGTCTTATAAATGTGATTATAGTCTATATTTATAGTTTGGGTTAGGAATGAGACTCTTAGATTGTCTCCAATCGAATTTTTGAAAAGCAGATAGCAATACGTACCTCCCCCCTTCCCCGCGCTACCTCTTTAACTTTTCATAATTGAAGTTCCAAAAATACCATGGAGGACAATTTTTGATGCTGTTACTGAATGAGGTATTCTGGAGCTCTCCCCTGGAAAATTTTTGAAATTGAAGTCCTAAAAATGAAATTCTTCTGCAATACTCCATGGTATTAAAAAAAAAAAGAAAAGGATTCTCCCACTTAAATATTTCGAAATAGTAGTTTTCAAAACCAAAATATTAACTCTTTGATGATATTAGAGAAAAGGGTCGGAGGCCCTTGTTCGAATATTTTCCAAAATTAAAGTCTAAACACATGAGTGTAAGACCATATTTGGTAATATTAGGGACACTGCATTTTTTCAAAATTGAAGCTCCAAAAACGCAATTTTAAACGATTTTCAATGTATTTAAGTGATTAGAAGATCTTCCTTGGAAATTTTGCAAAAGTGAAGCCCAAAAAACGAAATTTGAGATACTCTGTAATAACTTTGGTTGGAAAAAGGGCTTTGGAGAAGAAACATTTTGAAGACTAATAGAAAAAATGAAAACGAAGTAGAAAAAAGGAAAACAAAAGGGAGGGGGGAGAAATGAAAGAAAGAGGATTGTGCGAGGAGGCACACAATTTGTCGCCAATAATCTGAAGCTGTTGAAAAATTTAAATGTCAATATTTCTTTTTGAAAGAAATTAAGATTTTTTCCTCAATTTTCTTTTTTTTCGTAAAATAACTGCGTTTTCCCAAAATGAGATCTTTTCTTCTCTTCAATAATAAAGAATATTTTTTTAAAAACATCTACTCAGCATTTTGTGTGGAGGGTCACCAGTCTTGTGCCCCTTCCCCCCTGGATGCGAGCAAAATGTCCGGGAGTCCTCCTTCAAAACTTTTTGAAAATTTACCTTAAAAATGTTGTTTTTCGGTTGATTTCGGGGTAGATTTTATTGATAAAGTTTCTTGCAATAGCCGTGGTTTTTTTTTTTTTTTTTTTGGACTTTATTAGCCATTGTTGTTTCAAAATAGAATTGGTATTGATATACGAATAAATACCCATTTACAGAACATGCAATTATTCTATACAATAACACAGCACTGAACAATAAATTGTTTGAGAAGTTTCTTTATTTGCATGGAATTATTTATTAGTCTTTTTTTTTTCCAAATGGATAAAATTTCTTTAATTCTTTATGTGAGCACAGTTATGTTTTTCTTGCACTAGCGACGTGTGGTGATACACTGGATTCAAGTAAATTTACTAGCACCCCTGTAAATCCGCTTATGTCTACAGTCAAACCTTGTCAATTCAACTTGCTTAAAAATGATTACTGCCGCATTTTTAATCCCAAATTTCATTAGTAATTGTCACGGTGGGGACACCTTGTAAATTTCGGGCGTTATAAGGAAATAGAAACAGATAATGGAGTAATAAAAAGAAAAAAAAAATTTTTAAATATTTTTTTAATATTTAAACTTTCTTAAAATAATTATTTGTGTTAAATAGATAAATGTAAATTGATTTTAAACTCTAAATTATCATTATCGTACTCTGATTACTTGAAGGCAAAAAGTCAAGAAAGGAGCAAACGGTCTAACCTTGTGCAAATGAAGGCTTCTTCTCTTACTGTATGTTGTTTATTTTACATAGCCTGAATTCAGGCTATGTAAAATAAACAGCATACAGGCAGGGCAACAGTCTCTCCAAATCCTGCTGTAAATATTGGGGATCAATATGTTGGTGTTGAGGGAGAAAAAGGAACACATATTCCACGGCAGCGTATAATCCGTACCTCATTAACTTTACACTTATTTAACAGATAATCCGCGGGCTATACGCAGGAAAAGGCTACAATACATTTTTTTAAATATTTCAAGTACGTATGCACACAAAAAAAAAGGGAAAATAAATTAAAATATAAATTATTGTCTGAAAATAGTGAGGGGGCCCAGACACCCTCCGGTCCCTCCCATGAGCCGGCACTAACCACAAGACTATATCTCTACCTCAGAGCCAGGCTAGCGATAGTCCAAAAAATGTCAATTGATTAGTGCAGTTGTAGCATCAGGGTTCAAAAATATCCGATGTTTTGATATATATCCAATATTTTCAATCAGCCCTAACTCAAGTCTTCAAAATAGTAAATGTATTTTCAAAACACTCTTTATTTTCTTATATTGTTATTACAATATGTAGAATTAAAATTAAGGTTTCTATTATTATTTATATCTAACATTTCATTTGACATTTTAATAAATTTTTACGGAATTAATTTAGCATTAGCTGTTTTACTCGTTTTTCTTCTGTTAGCTAGTTTTACACAGTTATAATATGATTGAGAAATAAAAAAAATGTATTAGTTGGTGGACATTTTTTTTTCTGATCAATGTTTAATATTAAATTAAGCACTTTTAATCGGAATGAAAATTGTTACATTACTAATAATTTTATGAATGTAAAATAAAAAAAGGAATACTATATTACTTTGTTACAATAATGATGTGTTAATACATCTTAAAAATATAGTACATAACTTTTTGGTTATTTTAAAAAACAAATGAACAATATTACTATGATTGATATAATTTTTATATTGAAAATACCGTGGTTAAAAAAATAAATATCGAATATATCATGATATATATCGGCAAATCCTGTATAGCATCCTATTCCACTTCGAGACATTTTAGCGTAGTTCAAAAAAAAAAAAAAAATTAACGCAGCTCCCATCCTTTGCATGCTCTAGATAAACATTTTCCCTCTCTCCTGTAAAGTAGCGATTATGTGACTCACGTTGTTCTCGCTCTGGATACAGATATGAGCTTTCAGATATCTTATTTACTGACACTGATAGAGTGCAGGCACACATTTTAAAAGTAAATGCTGTCGGCCCCACTTAATCGAATATCGTTGGTTCTAAGAAATATTATTTGATTAAGCGGTGAAATTTTCTTTACCTTTCTAAATTAACAACATTTGTCTTAAAAAGTAATAATTATAAATCAATAGCTTTAAGAACGAAATAAAAAATGATATTTGTAAAAAGTTTTAGAAATAAGCTAAGTAAACAACAAAAAAGTTTACTAATTTATTCATACATTATAGTAGGTATGAAAATTATAAAAAAGTAACTTTCAACTTGAATTATGAAATGTTTGTCTTTAGCGCCTTATTTCAGTACTATTTTTTTTTTTTTTTGAAAAAAAATCTGTAACAGTAGACTGCTTGCTCCAAGGTCATTGGGGAAGACTTTTCCAAGTCGTCTTCTCCCTTCTCGTCTGCCGCGTTTTACATTTAATATTTTTCAATTAATTATCATCTAAAATATGTATATTTCTTTGTGTTATTTAAATTAGCTATTGACTTATAGTTAATTGTTTTTTTGTAATGGCAACGAAAAAAAATTTTCGATAGAATGGAGGAAATTTTTTGATGAAAAATAGAAGTTCCTAAAAGCCTGTTGAATGAAAAAAATATTGTTTTATATTTTTACGTCAACAGTTATTTTTATTTAACTTTTTTCTAATTTATTTTAAAAAATTTTAAGAAAAACATTTGCGAAAGCTGATAAATGTTATTCGATTATCCGGAGAAATTATTCGATTAAGAGGAGATCTTTAACATTGCGTCAATGGGGGAAATATTCGGTTCTGGGAGGTTTTATTCGTATAAGCGGGGTATACATTTATCCATTGCCCTATTAAGCGGTGCTGACATACTTAATGCAGATTATGTTTTTCAAAAATTCTTTAAAACCAGTTTTGTTATTTTTGAGATTCAAATATAGTTAAATCAATGGTTGCTGGTAATTTGGTAGGAAAAAAATATTCCTTTTCAACCTTTTTTTTTTCTTTTTTCTTTTATAGACTTATTATTTTTATTTTTTCTTATCTTAAATTGTTTAAAATAACTTTTAAACAATTTTATGCGACAGTGGTTGTAAAAATTATTTTTTCTAACCTACAACTGATATGTGTAAATCTCATTAGTTTCTTTTGCATCACAAAAAAAAGAAAGATAGGAAGTTTAATTTTCTTATATACAATAAGTAAAACTTTTTTTACAGGCAATATTCTGTTGATTACAAATTAGACACGTATCTCAAAATTGCCCGACTTTATTTGGAAGATGATGACCCTGTACAAGCTGAGGCTTTTATCAACAGAGCTTCTCTATTACAAACAGAGTCCAAAGACGAGCAGTTGCAGATATATTACAAAGTATAGATGCTGTTTCTTTAAAACATATTTCTATTATTATGCATGATTAGGAAT
This sequence comes from Uloborus diversus, assembly GCF_026930045.1. Classification (NCBI taxonomy): domain Eukaryota; kingdom Metazoa; phylum Arthropoda; class Arachnida; order Araneae; family Uloboridae; genus Uloborus; species Uloborus diversus. The sequence goes on along the minus strand of NC_072737.1, from coordinate 157,486,085 downwards.
TTTTAATGCATTTTAAAAATCTTTACCTATGTTCAAATTAGGTCTGCTATGCTAGAGTTCTTGATTATCGTAGAAAATTCATCGAAGCTGCTCAACGATACAATGAGCTGTCTTACCGGTCTATAATTCATGAAGAAGAGCGCATGAGAGCTTTGAAAAATGCTTTGATATGCACAATTTTAGCTTCTGCTGGTAATTTATTTTGCATATAAGTTATAAGTTGTTCCATTTTGCTCTTTTATTATTTAAAGAAAGTATTTAAAATACATTAATTACATCATCACCTCAGGGAGCCAATAAGATGTCTAAAAAAATATGAAAATTAATAATTGGTCATGCTTATATTACCAAATGTGCCTTTATTTAGTGGAATGCTCTGAAATTTTTGTGTACAAAACATAACTTTTTGTTGCAGAATTTCTTGAAATTCATTTTAGTTTAAGGCAATACTTGGTTAAATCCTAGTTGCCTCTAGGTGACAATATTTTAAGATGTCTATTCAATCGTGAAAACACATTCAGTGTTCAGTGATTTATTTTTGATATTCACTGAACTTCAAAAGCTTATGAAATCAGGGTTCGTGTTTACGCGCTATAGCGGGTTTTTTACGCAAATTCGCGGGAAAGGGACGCAACTTCCGCGAAAATTCCGGTCCTAGGGACCCAGAACACCCAAAAGATAAAAACCAGAAAAAAAATTGTGGAAAATGCTGAAGATTTATCTAGTGAATGCTTTTAAGCTTCAATGACCAGGAGAATCAACATAAAAGGATTAAAATGACCCTATCTCTTTATCAGCTATTCAAACACACCCCTACTGTTGACCAATCAATGGAATTTTAGTGATAAGACTGGAGCTTACAGTGACCTCCTGGGCAGAGCTGAAGGAGCAAAATATTGCAAGTTCATAAATAGCCCATTGTACTGTATTCTAAGAATAAGTTCTCCCAAAACTTTTATCTTGGGGAAATTCCTGAAAACAACAATAAAGATCAAAAGTAAGAGTGGTTTCAATGCAATCTTCAGGATTGATACAGGACAACTGAGTAGTAAAAGCTTATCTATTTTGCATTCACCTAACCAGAATTACTTTTGAAAATTATTATCTTGCATCCTCAATAAAAGGATGGGTGAAAAAAAAAAATGGCGAACATTTTCCCGATCGCGCAAAACACAAAGTTCTGAACTTAACATTTTTCTTGTTAAATTACTTATGAATATGAATTTTATACAAAAGCACTTTAACCTTGTTCATTTTCTAGTAATTCACCTATTTCTGAGGGGCTATTTTTATTTGGACTTGCAAAAGTCACGTATTAATCGATTGCGCCATTTTGAAAATGGCGAAATTTTAAAAGTAGCACCAAAGCCAACACAAATATTTTAAAAGAGTCAAAATGAAGTCAAATTTTCTAATTTAAGATTGCAAATGAGCAATTTTCATACTCATGTGAGAAAATGTTTCGTTTTTGCGATCGCGATTTTTGCGTTGGGTTAATTCGCTTGCGATTTTTTTCTATTTCTATGAAATTGCCATTGATAATTGATGGAGGGGGGGGGGGCTGTTTGCTTTTTTTCACCTAGAAAAATGTTCATGAAAGCAAAGGTTAAGGGAGTGCTTTCTGTTTGATCAATCAAAGGCATTTATTTTTTATTTCATGGTAAGATCCAACTTTAAAGTAAATTTTGAGTTTACCTCATTTGTAACTGACTAAATAGTTTCTCAAATAGCTAAATCTTGCAAGTGTATTATTTGAACATATGATAATCACAGAAAAAAAGGGCAAAATTAACCAATTTAGTTTATTTCATACCTTTTTCAAATAACTACGTGGATAGTTTCTTTTCCCTAAGCATAAATAGTTGTATATTATTCAATTATGTGCTAAGATTTTCTGTTTAAAATTTAAGGGACTCATTTTTTCCGCCAAAGGACCCAAATCTATTTCATTAATGGGTCCTTGGGACCCAAGTTATGGATAGTTGAGCGCGAACACTGGAAATGGATTAATTAGATCAGGGGTGCCTCAGGGGGGGGGGGGGGATTATGGCAGAAGTTGCGCCATCTAAATTGGGGGGGGGGATTTTTTAAATTGTTCTATTTATTTAAATTGTGTTATTTATTTATTTAAATTGTGTTATTTATTTATTTTAATTGATTAAGTGGTTGATTTTTAATTTAAATTATTTATTTTATTTTATTTCAGTTTATTCTTTTTGTATTTCATTTCTGTTATTTGTTTAGTTTGTGTATGTGTGTGCATGTCATTGGCATAGCACATTACTTTTCTGATAAAATATCAATAATAACAATAACTAAAAATAAATAAATAAATAAACAAATACTTTTTTTAAATAAAAAAAATTAAAGATAAATAAAATAAAAAAGAGAGCTGAAAATAAAATAGAAAAGGGGGGATATTTATTTGGGGGGGGGATTGGCACCCCTGAATTGGATTGTATTCTAATTTTATCACAATTAGATTATATTCTAGTTTTGAGTATGCAATGTTTATTGAAATTGTTGTAGGGCAGTTGAAACGCGTTACTTCTGTTAGATCAATCTAACTTTTGTTTTCATGAGTGGATTTTCTTTAAAGTTTACAAAGAAATCAAATTTATCGTTACAAATGAGAAAAGCTTAAAAAGATTAGTGTTTGTGAAGCCAATTTTATACCTATAGTTGAGGTTAACCTAACTTGGCAGCATCATAATGCTGTGATTAGGATCTGCTTAGGCTTCAAAATGCTGCCAGGTTAAGTCTGCTCCAACTGTAGATACTTGTTATTTTTTAATCATTTATTATCATTGTTGTACAAGAAAAGTATATTTATTTGACTTGAGTATTTAGTACTTCTGAAATGACGTGTCCAAAATTCAATCCCTTTCTGCTGTAAACAAAATTTATGATCATTTGATAAGTGTTTAGCTATAATGGGACTCTTGTCGCTTCTGCACAAATTGATTTCTTTTCATAATAGTATGTCAAAACTATTGTCATCTCTTTCATAAAATACTTAACTCATGCCCTTTCTGAAGAAACCGACTTAGTTGTGTTTTTAAAAGGAAAAAAATTTCAAGAATACTTCAACTTTTATTTATTGCTTTGCTGGAGTTATTTTCTAAAACAAAGTATGTTTTCAAAAATTGAATGATATCAAAAAAAAAAAAAAAAACTTTCTTTTTTTCATGTTTTGTTTAAAGCAGGTGCTTTTGTTTTGTTTAAACCAGGTGTATTTGGTTTAAATACTATTTGTAAGAAAAAGTTTGATTTTCAGAAAGTAACCAAGATTTTATGAATTAATTGTTATGAATGTTCAACATTCACATTAGTACCTGATTTCTTGACGATTAATTCAATAACTATAAATAAAATTTTGTTATCTCATTTCCTTATTACTAGAGCTATCTAAGAGGAAATATTGTTTTAAAAGCTATAACTACTGAAAAATTACTATAGTTAAATAGACATTTGCTTAAATAATCAAAGAAATAATTTATTATGAGGGTTATATGAGATGATTAAGTATAAATAACCAAAAATAAAATCTTGTAAATTAATTTCCTCATAAGTATAGCTTTCTGCAATAAGTAAATAAACAAAGATAAAACTAAAATCATGTATTCTTAAACATAATTTGCGTACATATGGAAATTATTTTGCAGTGTCTACAAATAAATCGCAAGTCTTATGTACATTACATACTTTAAAAACTAAAAGATCAACACTGATTTTGTATAAAACTAAAAAGAAATTACAGATTATGTAATAATTTACATAATAATGTATCAACACTTATACAAATGGGAGGAGCATACTTTAAGAAGGTCACTTTTTTTTTCACTGCAGACATTATTTTTCTTGGTTTAATATGCTTAGGAAAAAATTTCTTTAAAAAAAAAAATTTAAATAATTAAAAGCCTTGAATAAAAAATTAAAAAAAAAACAGTTTGGAAGTCTTTTCCAATCCTAATTTGTTCCTTATTTTTGACTATACAAATCCAATAATGAAAATATTTTCACATTTCAATAAAGACTTTATAAGAAAAATTAATGTTTAGCGAGTCTTTCTGTTTTTATATGGGTGGGATTCTTTTCATATTTCAATTCCAAAAGGTTCTTTGAAAGTTAAAAAATTGGCAATAAATTTCACTCTAAATGAACAGTTACCACAGTTATTTTTTGATTTCAAAATTTGATGCATCTAGTGATTGCAATACCAAATGCTGGTATTTGGAGCAATTTTGCAATTTCAAAATACCGGTATTTCTGGGGTGGAATACCGGTATTTTCAGTATTAGCAAAAAATAATAAATAGTTTGTAACTAAAGAGTTTTCAATTTAACTAATTCGATATAACAATTCCTTATTGCTTATATTACCAAGATAATAGTGTTTAAAATTTCAGCATTTTAAAGTTTAACCATGAGAATCATTTGCAATTGTGTGTGTGTGCTGTTTTGCAAAACAAATTTATCGTTTTTAGTTTTTATTTAATTAAAACTGCTATTTAGGTCAGCAGAGATCAAGAATGTTAGCCACTCTATTTAAAGATGAACGATGCCAACAATTACCAACTTACGGCATTCTTGAAAAAATGTAAGTATTTGTTGGGTTTGAAATCATGTTTTTAAACTTTATCTCATTTAAAGTGTTATAATTTTTGGGTGGCACTTTTCAATACATGATCTCTGCTAATCACTTAAATTTAATATTTTTCCTCTATAGAGGTTTGAGACCGTTCTTTTGAATGGTGAGCAGTTTGGAACATTATGTTCATGCACTTGTGATAAAATTGCATTTTTTTTTTTGCTTTTTTTTAATTACATTCATCTTTAAATTTTAAACTCTCAATCAATCACAAATTTCCTTTTTCTCAGAACAGTACAATACATTCATTTTGAAGCTTTTTACTTTCTGCTTTATTCATCATTTTTCTTTAACCATTGCAGTTCATTTGCAATTTTCTAATGTATCCATTAGTAATGTTTTGTGTAACTTCTTTGGGTTACTAACAAAAATTTGTACATTTTACTTTCTGTCCCTCACAACTGCTAAAATCCATCTCATGGTCATGCTATTTGTTGCCAAAATTATTTCTAAAAATACCTTTTATCACTTTTCTGGGAATCGGTTTGTCTTCTATAACAGCAATTCTCAACCCCGTGGTTTTTTTTTTTTTTTTTGCCTTGCAAAAAAAAGAAAAAAAGGAAGAACATTACTGGTTTGCGAATTTTTTTTCAAAAGCTGTTGCCGGTCCGCAGGTCAAAAAAAAGTTGAGAAACTCTGTTCTATAACATCCCTATCAACTACCATTTTTATTGATTTGGCTTTATTTTTAATTTGCTTGGCAACTTCCTAGTCGCTTATTTTTCAATCAATATCCAGAGATTTTTAATAAGGATTATTACTATTTTTTCCCCATTTGAAAAAGTGTTTTTTTTTCTGTTCTCATTGATACTGGAATAATTTTGAAGTTCCTTAATATTTAAGCGAGTCGTTTTTTTTAAATGAAGTTATCCGGTACTCCGGTTGAGCTACCGATATATATTCCTTGCTTTATTTGTTGTTACCTTTTTCATTGTGCATAGTCTATTGGTAAATACGATATGTTTATACTAGCAAAAATACCCGGCGTTGCTAGGGTCAGTAATAATTGTGAGAAACACTCTCTACTTTCTTTCGTTTTCTGTTTTAACTGAAAGAACTCAAAACACACCGCTTTGACGTGATTAAAAATCGAGCTTCTTCCTTACCCATAAAAGTAAAATAGCAATAAGTATAAAGAACAAACAAGTATTCATTTAGAAACAAAAGCACAAATTTAAGCATATAAAAATTTGAAGAATTTCCAAAATATGAACTAACAAAAACAAAGATCACTAAAAAACCATTTTTTTAAAGAAAGTTTGTTAAGAAAGTTTATCCGGGGCAGAAAACCATCCCTCAATCCACCCAGATACGTCAATGAAGTAAGCAGACCCAGGAAATGTGCCATGCATGCAAAGTTCTGTTGTTTTTTTGGAGAGTGAGGGGGGGGGATTAGGGATGGTTTCTTTTTTCCTTCCAGCTCTATTGCAACTAATTTTCTTTGAAAAAAGCATTAAAGTAATTAACGAAAATCTCATAATATTTTTTTGAAATAATCTTGGCAAATCATAGTCTCCCCTCTTTCTGTTCCCGACTTGGCGAGAGCCACTCCTGTATCACTAAAAATTACCTCATCAGTCTAAAATATCAAAGGACTATTCTACGGAAAAATGGGATTTCCACAATGTTTTTATCAATAATTGAAACAAAAAAGAATTAGGGACATAGCAAAGAGAGGGCAGTCCCCAAATTTTATCCTTTCATTTTATGTTACCATAGTAAGATTAAAAGAGTGTTTTTGAAACATTGATTTTAAAAGAACTGCGGGGAGATTCCCAAGCCCAATACTTTCCACTATTGTCATCGGAGGTAGCTTATATTTACATATTTAGGACGTTTTTTCCAAAAAGGATAGTGCTCCCACTCAAATCCCCGAGAAATGCCCAACTTAAATCCGCGAGAAACACACCCCCATTCATCATTAATGATCGTCCAAAATTTCGTTTTTAAGACCTCAATTTCTAAATTTTTTTGGAGATCTCCGAACCACCCCTCAACTTAATATCATCAAAGACCGTCTAAAATTTCTATTTTAGAGCTTCAATTTAAAATTTGAAAAAAAATCCAGAGATCACATCAAAACTCCCTGATAACATTATTGAAGATCATCTACAATTGCATTTCTAGAACTTAAATTTCGGAAAATACTGAAGGAGGGTTCACGAACTTTTCCATCCACTAACGTTACCAAAGATCCTTAGAATTTGCGTGTAAAAAGCCAACTTCAAAAATTTTCTAGGAGAGCATCCCCCTCTCACCAACATCGTTGCAGATTGTGTGAAACTTTGTTTTAAGTTAATCAATTTTGAAAACTTTTTGAGGAAGAGCCCTCGAATCTCTCACCTTCACATCATCAAAAATAATCTAAAATTGCAATGTTAGAGTGACAATTTCAGACAATTTCTGGGAGAAAGCCCCTTAACCCCCCACTTCTTAAAATAATCGGAGATAACAACTGCATTTTTAAAAGTTTCAATTTCAAAAAATGGCCGGTTTAAGCATCCCTAAATCTTTTCCCCTAACATTACCAAAGATAGGCTAAAAATGCATTTTTAATACTACAATTTCAAAAAGTTCTTGTGCCAGATTCCCTTGCACCCCCATTTCTGAGTGAGTATTCTGCTTACGATTACGTTCATATTTTTAATACTTAGATCTAATTTTGACTCCCTGACTCCATTTTAAATCAAAAGCTAAATCCTCTCTCTACATTTAAGATGATTTTGAAAAGAATCAGATGCCACCAATTTAACACACAAACTTAATTTTTTGACCTCGCCATTACCTTGCCCCCTTTCCAGTGGTTATTTAAACTCCAAGGCTCCCTGGTATATGGGGACCCCTGGTATACCCCCATTATTGAAGCTCTGCACATGCTCCTGCCTGTTTCAACATTTTGCAGGAAGGCCAAAACCAGTTTTGGTTTTAAAGCAAATTTTTCTATTTTGCTGCAATAAAAGTGTTGCAAACTAGAGATTGGAGATTGAAATTCCATCTTAAAATAGTGATGGTATTGATGCATCGGCCAAAAAGCATCAATTTCTTGAAACCTGGATTGTTTGAATATGTAATAATGCATTTAAGAAGAGGGCAATTTAGAAATTGATTTTGAGGACGGCCATGGGCCAACCTGGGCTGACATATCATTGGGAAAGAACTCCTTTAACAATTGCATTTTGAGAGATGTGAATTTAGTACCTATACTTTTTAATCTATAACTAATGTTTTTCGATAGAAACTTATGTACACATTTTTATTTGAGAATAAAAAGGTGCAAGTAAAATAATTGAATGTAAGCATAAAAATCAGGTTATTATATTATTTTAATTAATTTGAGAACAATTTATGATTTAAATTGTTCTTCTTTTGCAGGTATTTAGATAGAATTATTCGACGGAGTGAGTTAGATGAATTTTCAGTTTTGCTCCAACTTCATCAGAAAGCTTCTACACCAGATGGTAACTTTTTTTGTCTTATGATATTTCTATTTTCACCTCGAAAATAAAAGTTATGCCAAGTGACGCATGTTCAACAATCGGGCTTGAAAGAAAAAAAAATCAGTAAATTTTTGCGGCAGATTTCGGAAAAATAACCAAAAAGTAAACATTTTAAATCTCCCAATTACAGGAAAAGCCTTTAAAACAAAACCCAGAATTTTATTTGCTCATATTCGAGACAAAAAATGGCAACAGATCTTTCCTCTCAATGATTTTCTTCAAACTATAAATTTTAATAAAAGCATTTTTGCGGAAAGTTGAGATGAAGCACTGAATAATAATTTGAATGGAGGAAAGCCTTCTAATTATTCTCAGAGGATTATGTTAAATAGCCGAACATAAAGACGGGAAGATTACGAATCCATCGATACCTAGTTTGATGGTCAGTTCACTGTTGTTCAGGGGAAGAAACTTCGACATAGATACATAGGCTCAGATTTTAATTATATAAGATTTATTTCAGTGCCGATTGCTCCAGTGAGTGTTGCGCAATCGAATGGTTTTCTCATTAAGCATGATTGCTATTCAGCTTCATACAAGTTAGCAGATGTTAGCCTCAGAGATCCCCGTACCAACCAAACTCTTGGTTTATCGATTTTAAAAGCTCGGATAAATCCGACCAAGTGGGTCTCTGAAGAATTTTATTTTAATATTTTTATTGAAAAAAATATGATATACACACAAAAACTTACTAGTTTACAACGTTAACAAAAGAACACACAATATTATGATAACAATAGGAAATGTGAGATGCAATTTTACACAACAAAAATGTAGTTTAACACTAGCAGTACCTGCATGGCGATGCCCGTACTAAGAATTTAAAGGAAGTCTCTTGAATACCCCCCCCCCCCCAAATGTGAAATGATCTTTTTTTTTGTATATGATCTGATACTAATTTTTTTTAAAAACCTGCCATGCATAGTGCAATTCCTTTATTATATTTTACACTATTCATTCTTTGTAAAACAAGTAAAAAAACAGCTCATCCTTTTTTATGTTTTTTATCTTTTAGATGCAAATGAAATATGATCCCTGCCAAACTACTTGACCGCACGATTTCTAATATAAGATATTGACTTGGAAAATATTACATAAGAATATGTTTGACCCCCCCCCCCCCCCCCCAAAGCAAGGATATGTAGAGATTTTTCCAACCCCCTCAACCTTACGTAATTAATGAATGGCCCCTTTCCCAAAACTTACTGTATCCGCAAAAAGAAGCATTAAAGGATTAATGTTCAAGTTCTGATATTAAAATGCTTAACAGATTGTTTTTGTTTGATGTTTCTATGGAAGTTATAATTTTTAAAGTCATTTAGAAAGCCAAAAATCTAATCTGGAATTTTTTCTGGAAAACATGGAAAAGTTCAAATTGTTTTAAGTTGTTCTTGTAAAAAGTATTAAAACATGTACATAGCAGTTTAAGAAATCAAGATAATAAAAAAAATATTCATCAAATGAAAAAATAGATGTTACGGCTTTTTTAAATGCAACTGTAAGTGATATATTTTAAAAAAATCAAATTGTTTTTTCACGTGATCTTTTTACATCTGTGAAAGATGTCAAAAGAGCTTGTTTTATTGCTTCCACTATTTTTAGAGGAATCCAGATCTAGAAAAACAGTTTATGTTTGATTATTCAATTTAGTAATCATTACCAGAACTTTGCTTTATCTACCTAATAAGATGCTTGGGTTTATCAATAGATCTATTTCAAACAAATCTAAAGAAATTCTTCTGCCCTTATATAGAAGTTTGATAAGACCTCATTTGGAGTATGCTGTTCAGTTTTGGTCTCCTTATCTTAAGAAAGATATTAATGTATTGGAAAGGGTTCAAAGGCGGGCTACAAGGCTAATAAATGGACTTTCTCATTTACACTATGATTCCAGGCTTAGAAGGCTAAAAATGTACAGTCTTGAGCAAAGAAGAGACCGAGGGGACATGATTCAGTTGTTTAAATTTATTAAAATAAAAGATGTACGGGCTAAAATTTAGCACTGAAAACGGGACAAAGGGTCATTGTTTTAAGCTATTTAAATCTCAGGCTAACATGAATATTAGGAAAAATTATTATTTTAGCAGGGTAGTGAAACCTTGGAACAGCTTACCGGAAGAGGTGGTAATGAGCAAGGGAGTAGATAGTTTTAAGAGAGCCATTGATCTTTACTGGGGATTGTAAATTGACTAGGACCAGCCTAGCTGGGCCCAGAGCTTGTTGCTGGTCGTCACTTTTGTATTTGTATTTTAATTTAATTACTTTGCACTCAAGGCGATTGGAATGTATTTTTTCCTCAAGTTTGGAGATTTGGCCTGCTTTTATTTCCTTTTATGTCAACAGTATATTTTTTTAATGCATCTCATTCATTTAAAATGAATATCCTTTTAGGGTCCTCAATATTGGATCGAGCTGTAATCGAGCATAATTTATTGTCTGCTAGTAAATTGTACAACAATATAACATTTGAAGAACTGGGTGCTTTGCTTGAAATCCCTCCTTCTAAGGTATTCATTTGTTTCATTTTAAAATCTGCATTACATAAACTTATGAAATATGTCTTGGTTGATATTATATCAGTTAAATTACTGGATATTAAAAATAAACAAATGTTGAGAGCTTTTGTGTAAGAATCAAGCACAGAGCAAAATTAATGTTGCTAATACACAAAGAAAACTGTATTACATTATTTAAAATGTATTCTGAGAGCTATAGGTAACATATAATAAAGAAATTAATCTATTATTAATATTTTAGCCATATGAAGGGTACAGGGGAAAACCCAGTCAGTCAGCTTTTACAAGGTAATGAAATAATGAAGCAGTCTAGTGGTTGCTGAAGTATACTTTTCAAACAGTCGATCATATTTTGACAAAGCTCCATAAAACAGCTGAAATATTTGTTCGAAAATAGGTGGTACTGGAGAAAAAGCCCATCAGTCAAACATTAGCTGTAAAAAGGAATACAGTGGAACCTAGATAACTTGACACCCCAAGGGTACATGAAAGCATGTAGACTTAAGCGGTTTAAGCGGCAACTTACTGAGGTTTCATTATTTTGATTCCTAAAGAGTTTCTGTGTCACCTACTTACTAATGTTAACATTCACATTATAAAAATTAATTCCAGAATATAAATTTTCTTTTCTTTTTTTCCCCCCAAAAGTACATAATAAAATCACTAATATTACTTGAATACCTTGTGAGGAATAAATTCATAATTTTTGAAAAGGAGATGAAAAAGCTTCTTGTCTGTCAGGTCTGTTAAAGATAAAAGGTCCTGCTCGCAGTGTGTGCAAAACATTTCATGGTGCCTTTTTTCTCTAAAGAATTTTCATGGGTACATTTATCCAATCCCTTTAGCACTTTAGAATTGCACTAACAGCACAATTGGATGTCATCTTACAAGATTTCTGCAAATGTGTATCAAGTTAGATTGGTTTTAGTCCATTGAAATTAGCACTGGGCCAAGTATAAGAAAAATAAATGTCGAGTTACCGGGGTAGTCCAGTTATCCGCGTGTCGAGTTACCAAAGTTTCACTCTACAAAAGAGGCATGATTTTTGCATTTTAGATTCATGAATTCCATACCTCATAAGCCTTAAAAATGCTTCTTTATGCTTAATTCTTCAAAAATTTCCTTGTGGGTGTACTTGGAACCCCTATCTTCTAAGCAGGGTCTCCTAGATCCCGTTTAGTTGTACCATCCTATCCTAAAGCTCTTTGCTCATCTATGGTGTTTGTATTTTAAAAAACTGTTAATAAAAGAGATAATATTAAAAACTAAATTTTCATGAGTGACAACTCAATACACTGCGTCCTGTTGTCTTAACTCTTGGGGTGATTTTCCGCTTGTATGAATGGTTTGAGATATAATAGTCTAGAAATCTACTACATATTATGATCATAGTGCCTGTTATCAAGTTTTTTCTATTGACAAGATAGGTAGTTATTAGAGATGGCTGTCAAATAAAATTCCTTAATATTATTTCAATGGGGGATTGATTTTTTAGAAATCTTACTTTTAGAATTGCATTTACATATTGCTTTTGGCCTTTTAGCTAAAATTGTAGAGCATTACTTATGCCAGATTTGAAAAAAGTGTCTACTGCAGTTTACTGTACTGCAAACTGCAGTAACAATTGCTCTTTTATTAGTTTCAAAATAAATATTTAGAGACTTCTCATATATGTTACTCATTGTATTTGTTTAATATTCTTATAATATTTTATGATTTCATTTTAGGCTGAGAAAATCGCATCTCAAATGATAACAGAAGGTAGAATGAACGGATACATCGATCAAATTGATTCTATAGTCAATTTTGAAAGTATGTTTTTTGTTTGCTACATAATATTATGTGATAATTATTTTATTTAATATTCTAATTTTAAGGTACAAGCTCTTCTATATTAGAGAGGAGTTAAAACTTATTTCTTATCAAAATAAATTAATTTTTTTTTCATTTAACTCATATGATTTTTCATCTCATATTGCTATGCAATTTGTTTCTTTAAGAAATTGTGTTTTTATAATTTGCTATTATGTCATCAATATTAAATTAGGTTTGAACCATATGCATTAAAATCTGTTATACATTACATTATAAAATTTTTTCGATGAGGCAATACTTGGAAGTATAATAGTTTTTAAAATATCAATGCTGAGTTTAGTTTTATTTATAAATGTCAGTTGAATAAAAATTGAAAGTTTCTAAAGCCTCCAAAATAAAAAAATTTTAAAAAAATTGCGATTTCTTTGCTCTGATAATGTGTACAGATTATGAGATTTTATTCATTCTGAATGTATCAGTGAAGTATTTGTTTAAAAGAAAATGCATGTTCTTAAATCAATTTTCATCACCATAACTTTGATGTTGATGTGCTGAAAATCAAATTAATGCTTGAAACACGAAAATCATAAGAAATATTTTACTGTATCAACACAATTAAAACAGTGGTTTTCAATCTGTAAGGTGTGCCTCCCTGAGGGAAAATGGAGTAATTGTAAGGGGGCAAGCAGCTGTTACTAATATATCTTTTTAATTATACAAAAAAATTAAAAATCATAACTGTGTCATAAAATAAACGTCGGCAAAACATCATCGCTATGGTATTCCTGTTTAAACGCACATACTAAAAACAGCAATATCTTTTCTATGACCAAATTAGCATTCAAAAGCAAAACCTATGCATTTTATTAACATTTCATTTATATCTCACCTATGCAGTATTTTAAGAATCTTTTTCTGTAACTTTGTAAGAGTTGTTGAAGCAGTAAAATTATCAATACATTCATTAAAATGTAACCCTAAAAATTAGGTTTTGGTACATAAAAAATATTTCATATAAAATATAGCGTTTTTCTAACCCATTAAATAAATTGCAACTTCAAGATAAAATTTATGGACCTTGTTTACTACAAAAGCTGAAGGGGAGGGAGAGTTATAATTTCTTCAATAAAAAGTGGTGAAGAGTTTGGGCATGGATGTAAGTTTGGAAACCACTGAATTAAGGTTAAAGTTAATAACTGAAGAGAATATTAATTTAAAAATAGATGATTTAACAAATTTTTCTTTAATTGAAGGTTTTTAATCCCTATTTCTCTGGTCAGTAAACCAGCATAGAATATGCATTTAATAATGTATTAGTTATCATTGCAAAAATTGCTAAAAAAATGAGAGCCCCCTCCCTCCACTTCTTCCCCCCGTAAAATTGATTTTGAAACTTTTTCTTCTTACATCGTTAATGCTTTTTCATTTATAGATAAAGAAGTTTTACCTTCCTGGGATAAGCAAATAGAAAGTTTGTGTTTCCAAGTGAATAATATTATAGAAAAAGTAACTCTGCATGCACCGGAATGGATGGCACAAGCAATGGAAGAACAAATGGTGCATTAAAAATTTTCTAACTCTAAAAATGATAATGCTTTTCATTAAGAAAATGTTCACACTTGTTCATGTATTATATATTTCCTGTACAGTTATAATTTCAATAAAAAGAATTCAGATTATATGTGGTTTTAGTCAATTAAAAAATTCTGCTATTAAGATTAATACAGGGTTCGTACGCTCCGGGAATTCCAGGAAAACCGGGAATTGTCAGGGAAAATGACACTGTCAAAAATGTCAGGGAAAAGTCAGGGAGTTTTTAAATTTTGTCCATCAAAAATTTTTTTTCCATTTTTTTCACAAGGAATTAAGTATTATGAGATCTAGTCTTCGTTTTTATTGTGATTTCACAAAAAAAATTGTAAATTTTTATCTAAACCGACGCTGGCACTTAAAAACTGCGATCGAAAAAGGAACGTTTTTTTTTCACAACGAAAAATGCGCCAAAAGAGCGAAGATTTTCTTACATGGAGTCAGTGAGGGGAACGCATTTCTACTGCCTAAAGTTTTAGATGGGTTGCCACAACATTCTATTCGGTTCAGGGTTCGTACGCTCCGGGAAAACTTGGAATTATCATGGAAAATGACATAGTCAAAAATGTCAGGGAATTTTCCAAATGTGTCCCCAAAAATTTTCTTTTCCCAATTTTTCCCAGGGAATTTGGTTTTATGAGATCTAATCTTCATTTTTATCGATGTATTTAAAAAGAAATTGTAACAATTTTAAAGCAATGAAAAAAGTGGCGATCCAAAAGATCTTCAGCAGCCGCCATTTTTGGCTCTCAGTAGTTCCCAAGGGAAAAAAAATCAGGTGAACAGGAATTATGCACAAACTCAACAGTTGAGAAGACAATTTACTGCTTCGGAAGCACAACCTGTAGATGGGAGGGTCGATCGGGAAAAGTCGTTTTTTTTTTCTTCTTTGATCGGAAAATCATTTCAGCTACGTGTGAAACGTAGTCGCCATCTTTGGTCACTCACAAGATGGAAGTAGATACGATCCTAAAATGCCTAAGTTTCTAAAAAAAAGCAGAATTGGTTGTTTTCTTTAATTGAAAACTGATGAAAATAACAGAAAATGGTCTGCAAATTGTTTTTCTGTTATTATTATTTAAAATAATTTTCTTGAGAAATGAAAAATTTTGTTCTTAAAACTTAATCTTATCCTCACTGCCTCGGACGCAAATGTGATAAAAAATTTTCAATGAATTGTAGTTTCATGAAGATTTATTATTTTTTAATAGTCTTCATGCGACAAATTAAAAAAGTTATTTCTTATTTTTGGGCATAGTCGCCATATTTGGTCATTCCCAAGATGGAAGTACACACGACTTTTTAAGTGCCTAAGTTCCCGAAAACGGCATTGGATGTTGATTGCAATGCAAACTATTGAAAACAACACAAATTGTGCCTTTTTTTCCGGATAATTTGTAATTATTTTCTGAAAAAATGCAAAATTTAATCTTCGTAACATTTTTTTGTTTTAATTGATTTAGACTCTTATGTGCTAAATACTGACTATTTTGCTTTTATTGTAGTTTTTTAAGGATTATTAGCTATTTATTACTACTTTTATGCTACAAATCCAAAAATCTACTTATTATTTTAAATTTTTCACTTTGTCGCCATATTTGATCGTTTGCACAATGGAAGTAGACTTAAACTTCCAGAAACAGAATTGGATGTTTATATCATGTGTACTATTGAAAATAACATTAAATGTGCAAAAAGTTATGAATTTTTGAAAATTGACTATTACTTTCTGGAAAAGAAAATTTGAAATTTTAATGTAAGTGTCCTTTAATATGTGAAAAAAAAAAAAGATTATTGGCATTGGCTTAAAGATCGGCGGATGTTGATTTTTGTTACTATGCATTATAATGTATGCCGATCGATGCAACAAGTTAATCATATTTTATACTGAAATTTAGCTTTGCATTTTGCTCAATATGTTTTGTGTAACCTACTAATAAGAAAATAAAAGGAAGTATTGTAGATCAAAAGTGGATGCTAAAAGGTTGCTGCAGGACTACAGCAAAACGCTATAATATTACGCGTGACATCAAAGAAATGCTAAAATAAGTTGAAAGTACTCTGTTTTCAACAAATAGTAAACAAATTAAAACAATTTTGAACAAAATGTTTTTAAAAAAAACTTAAAATTTTAACAGACAAAACAAAGGAAAAAAAAAATTCCCAGTTTTTTTTTTTTTAATCTAAGGGGAGAAGTTTTAGTTCTTCTGCATTGCTACTTTAAACAATTTTAATTATTTTGAAAATATTACTATTTAAACTTAAATTTTGAATGAAGCGAGTAACCTGGAATTTTCTAAAAAACAACCTGGAAAACCTGGAAAAGTCAGGGAACTTTTTTTAACCAAAAGTGTATGAACCCTGTAATAAATTAAATAAAATTAGAAAATAAGAGAAAAAATTTTTTTTCCTTACACCATTAACTCATAGCTACCAAATTACCCGATTTGTGTGGGAGACTCACAAATTTTCATCAAAACACTTCTACCATCGGTTGGCAAGGATAAGAAAAGGGCAAAACCAATTTTGGACACTGGGGGAAAAGGATTTGTGTTTGTTTCTTCACACAAGCAGTATGTAATTGCTACCAGCAGCTCTGTGCTGGTCAAGAACTTCCATATTTTAGATTTTCAACTTGTGTTTTTATATTTGAGAATGTTTTTCATAAACACTTAATTTTACTTTGCCAGTTTATATTTGAATACTATATCTTTTAAATCAAGTTAAAAAAATACTTTGATTAGTAGATTCAAATTTCCATTAACTTGGTTTTTTTCCACAAAAACCTTTTTTGGGCATTGAGTTTGAATGCTCAGGTTTTAGTTATTTCTATTGCTAATTCATACTTCCTTAAATCTGTTTAAAACACAATGAAACATTTATGAATGACCACTTATGTTGTATGAAAAATTATCATACAAGCTTTGTGCTACAATATGTTTAAAGTGAAAAACAACGTAAATAAAGCACAAATTGTGCTTTATTTACGTTGTTTTTCACTTTAATCACATTTATGTTGTGTTAGGAGTTCTAGTCTAGAGGCTACACTTCCACATCTGCATCAGTTGCTTTATCCACACCACCATTGAAGATGACAGCCGCAGGTGCAGTCGAAACATTTGGAGTTATTACACTCTGATCAAAGCATAACAGCCTGGAATCTTTTAATATGATTGAAACTGGCCGTGAAAGCCTTCATTCGTACTGTAAAATTTCTGTTGCCAGCATTTTACTCACTGAATAAATATTGTGCAACATAATATGCCATGTAATTTGCTCAAATAAATATTTATTTATCTAGACTGTTAATGCAATAAACTGCAATGCAAAAAAAAAAAAAAAAATCCCACTTCAAATTTTGTCTAGGGTGGAAATCCCACCTTATTTTTTCCTCTAGTGTGAAGTCTGACAATGTTAGAAAAGTAGCATGATCACAAAAGCATTTATTTTTTGAATCAAGAAAATTTTTAAATAAAAATTGGGTACGACAGAAGAAAGACATTCATACAACATTTTTTCACATCATATTAACATGAACTGCATTTAAGAAAAGTATCAGAATTAAAAACAAGTCAAGGGAGTTTTTTGAATGCAAGTGATCTTCAGTGTCAAGGTTTTTCCACCTTCCATTAAAATGAATCTTGTTTCATGCCTGCAATTTAAAAAAAAAATAATAATTTAAACACAAAAAGATACGTTTTAAAGATCAAAAATGTCAAAAGTACACATATGAAATAAAATTTTGCATTTTCATTGTAAAGGTTTCCCTTACCGTTTAGGACTTCTTTAACATACAGGCTGCACCCAGTATTAGAAATAAGCAGTTATAAGTGACATTTTCAAGACAAAAATTGTTGATTTGATATATCGCTTGTTTGGAAAAATAGTGCCACAGTATGAAATTTTTCATTTTCCTTTTTTTCTTGCTTAAAGACTTTCAAATGACGTCATCTTCTTTGGAAAGTAATAACAGATTTTTTGTTCTAATATTAACCACGGGAGAGCACAGCAAACTTACTTTTCTTAATACCAATTGCCTGAAGAGTTCAACTCCAAACGCTACTCCTGAAAACCAAGATGCAAACTTAGCACCTAAGTTTTAGATTGCATCAAAGCTTTTCTTTCCAGATTCTTTGTGATTGAGACCCTTCATGCGATTGACATGAAGAATAAGTTCGTAAAAGTAATTTTAAAAAAAACTGTCTTCATAAAAAAAATAATTTTATTCTGTATATTTTACAGATTAAAAAAAATATGCAGCATTTCTATTTGATGAAGTTTTTTTATATTTTGATATGTAGGGGAAAGGGGGCACAAATGATTAATTTTTTCATTTATCAATCTCTCAAAAAATATTATCAATTTCTCAGAGCAAAAGTGTCCCTATGATTGAATTGTCTTTCCTTTGTGCCTTGGAAATTTTTTGAATGTTTTTAAAAAATGTTTTTAGATTATTAATTTTTTAATAAATGTCACCCCTACATGTTGTGTTTACAAGTGCTCCGTCACCAACCTTAGAACTAATTTTCAAAAATAAAGAATTCTTCATTTAATTTACCTTACCTAATTAATAAACCTTTTCATAAATTTACTTGAATGTTCATAATACTGTTTGCAATAATTAACTTTAGCTCACTAGTTAGTTTAAAATGTTTTCATGTGAAAAAGCCAGCATAAAATTACATATAACACGGTAAAACAAAGAAGTTATCGCCACAGAAACATTAACTGGCTCATTGCTCTAAAGGTTAGTCTGGTACTGCCATTAATTGAGAATTTTTCAAGATTTTTTGCTTGACATTATCCTAGTAAAACATGCCATGTTCACATGTGTGCTCCCCCCCCCCCCTTTCTCCTATATATTTGAATTAATAAAAATGGCTCCTAGA
Source organism: Uloborus diversus (assembly GCF_026930045.1). NCBI lineage: Eukaryota > Metazoa > Arthropoda > Arachnida > Araneae > Uloboridae > Uloborus > Uloborus diversus. Next base: position 157,467,128 of record NC_072737.1, on the reverse strand, counting down.
TTGTTCAGTATGAAGCCTAGAAACTAATTCTAGGTGTCATTGTGACACCTAAATTTAAATTCTTATTTCTAATACAAGTTGCACCATGCTACTACACATGTATGTATTTTTTATTGCATATTTGCATCAGACAACTTTTGGATTTATCAATGAAAACGTTGATAAAATAGAATATATAAAAGTATTATTAGAATATATAAAAGTAAATGAATATTACAATAAGGTATCCAAACTTCAAAGTTTCAATAGCATTGAATCAATAATAGTTACATTAAAAACAATCGATTTCATGTTTTTTTTTTTTTTTTGCAACTAAAGATAGTCAAAAAAAACGTGTGCAAGCAAAAATGAATGACTGAAATCGACTATAGAGGAACAGAAATGCTGATGCAACACAGAATATTTTTAAAAATGCAATAGGAACTCACTGATCTGTTGCTCATTTCTGCCTTTTTCATGTGCCAATTGATTTCATTTTTTTTTTTTTTTAATTTTGTCATTAAACGATGAAATGAATAAAAATGTTAAACTAAAAATTACCATCCGAGTAGTTTGGCTGCATAGGTTGTTGATGAGATTCTGGAATATGCGATTGTGGTCCGACTGCATTAGAAGAAAATGATGCTGAATTTTGCTGAATATTGGTATTCTCTTGGGTTGAACTTAAATTCAATCGATTAAAAGTAGCCATGTTCTAAAATAAAAATTGTTAGATTTGTAAAGATCACTAAATACAGGTTTTATTTTATCATAATGTAATGTTATCAGGTACTAAAAGTCAGTGCAAATGATGAGATTCCGGAGAAAAGTCTGCAGGTGCTATCGTTGAAAACTGCACAGGTAGGAGACTCCCAACTGGAAAAGATTCATCAAAGTTCACCCAGACTGAATGGATGAAATCTCTTTAAGATGTGATGTCAACCGCAATGCGGAATAGTGCTTACACAAAATATACTTTCATTGCATTTTTTGGCACATAGCACCAAAATACTTTTCCCATTCCTAAATTATCCATTTTCTAAAGTTTTTTAAATCCTTGAACAGTTTTGCTTGAACGGTCAGGGCGAGAATAACAAATAACTCTTCCAAGGACAATATTAAAAAGTAGATAGGACAGAGGCTCTTCTCAAAAGAACTCTTCCACTTATGTCAAGATTTTCTGACAATGTCCAAAAAAAAAAAAATTCTTACATTTTGTATCTTTCATCACAAATCTAGTTAGTTTATTTTTTTGGTATTCAAAATCATTCATAGTCTGAAAAGATTATTTCTATTGAAACTATCAAAAGTTTCAAAAGCTGCTTCAATTGATAAATGTTTCAGTATTAATAAATGTTTCAGTATTGAATTACAGTTTTCTTTAGAAAAAAAATTCACTACGAGAACATAAAAACAAAATCAGAATTTTTCAAATCCTTGCACAATAAGAACTAATACTAAATTAAAAAATCATGACCCTGATTGCCAATATTATATCAAGATGAACTTTGCCAGTCAGAATTGGAATGAAATTTAAATTTTTTTCTACATGACATGGGAAGCCTCGAAAAAGAAAGATGATTACAATTAGTAAAATTTGCTAGTCACAAAAGCAGAATCAAAAGGGAAAATTGAAAGTCCTTTTAAAGTCTTTCTTATATACTGAACTGAATTACAAGTATTTTATTTGTTAACAAATAAAAACTGGCAACAGATACAAACTTTAAATCATTGAGCTTTCTTTCTTTGTCGGCCTAGATGGACATTGTGACTAATCATGTGAATAAAGGCTAAGATTGTATTTAGAAAACAGCTAAAAATGTTACATAATTCCAGTTCTTAATAATGTAGAAGTTCAAACCAATTCCATCAGACCAAGAAAATTTCGCTCTTTCATTTAGTACAAATATTTTAGTTGTGCAAGTATGTTTTTACGGCCAAAATCGCAAAATAAATAAATAAATAAAAAGCTTTATTATTGACTTCTTTAATTAATATCTTTGGTAGTAAAAGTCATACAAATTTGAACCAAAAAAAATCAAAAACGGTTCATCCTTAAAAAAGATGAGATGTGCTGCAGACATATCTAATTTATAATCCCCTTTAATGTTACGTCACGGTTTTAAAAAACCACCAAGATAAAATATTCATTTTTACTTGCATGATGCATTTCATCATTCAAATTTAACCTTAAAATACATGCAATTCAATCCAGGAAAATACCTGCTCTTTTGGTGACCCTTCTTCTTCATTCACAGCATCCATGCTTTGGCTATCTTTCTGTTGTATAGCACTCTCACTGGCATCTGAATCACTTTTCGCTGAATTAAATGCAAATGGCTGATCCGTTTTTTCTGTACTCTCCTCATTGCTCTCAGATTGCTCTTGCTGAG